>NW_026933412.1:0-56567 GCF_032062105.1 Saccostrea cuccullata
GATATATCCCAGTGAGCTTGAAATTGAAGATATCACCGAGTCTGACACCTCTGTTTCATATTTGGATATTTTCCTCGAAAAAGACATTAATGGTAACCTAACAACCAAGCTTTATGATAAACGTGATGACTTTAACCTTCAATCGTCATTTTTCCTTACTTATGCAGCATTATATCCTTGTCACCTGCATAGTTTAAATCTTTTAGTTGATTCGATACGGGAGAGCATGCTATTTCTAAACGAGGTAAAGTTGATGAAACGAGAATATCAGCAGTCTAGTTTAAAGTTAACATTTTGTAATTTCTATAGTCGAAACAATGAAGGTCAGTTTATTATATTTAGTAAAACTGATGTTTTTCATACTAATTGTTAGACAATTATCTACACACTAAATTGTCGGGCGATTTTTTTATGGCGTAGAATCCTCCTTTATATGCGAATTAATTGCAACTTTTTTCTGCATTCATGTCTTAATGTTATATCAACAATCACTGTAAGAACATGTTAACATGAAAGATACAACACATTTGGTTTGGGGGGGGGGGGGGGGGGGGGCAAAGAAGTGGGTTTATATACTTGTGTCTCATTATATCGCAGTACTTTAAACTTTTGCATAAAAAGTGTAATTCAATTTTTTTAATATAACTTTCATTAAATGATTTTCATAAACCAAACCATGACCTTCTTTTTAGTATGAAAATATTTCCCAAACTTGCATTGTTTATTTTGTAATCTATTTTTAAAACAGAAAGTCTTTTTTTACCTCCTAGTCATTGCAGAGTCTCATAGTATCGCGTTAGGGGAAAACATGGACACTTGTGGTTGACATGAACTTAATTCTTATTTAAATTTACGACGTAATTCTACATAAAAAATAAACAATTATTATACAAACTCAGACTTTCAAAACATGACCTTTATGATGGATTTTCCTAGATTATAAATTCAGTGGTCTGAAATTGAATAAAAACGGGGATGGAAATCTGTAAAATTTCGTTTTATTTGAATAAAAAAAAATTCCCGACACATATTCCATACCTTTAATAATCACAAAAATTTACATTCAGACGTACGAGAGACAGATACACTCTTGTAGTTTTTTCAACAAAGAGGACATGAGCTATGTAGCTGACATTTTGGAATATACCGCGATACAATTGCACCTGCGATATAATGAGAATCGACATATATGCTTTCTGAATGTACATGATGCTGCAAGTTACTGCATAAGAGACTATTTTAAGCTACATTATCAAATATCAATAAAATCACATTTTAGACAAATATACTGTTGCATCAAATTAATTAAGGTATTTTCATTCTTCGAGTCGCCCGCGTGGCGCAGTGGATGGAGCCTCTGCTCTATAGTCGCTAAGTAAGGAGTTGATCCTTACGTTACGGGTAAGAATCCCACTGTGGGACGTGGATACCGGTCCTTCGGATGAGACCATATAAACCGAGGTCCCATGTCGCAGTACACTGTAGGTACTGGCACGAAAAAGATACCTCCTTGCTCAATGGACCTAAGTGTTGAGTAAAGGACAAAATTAGCAGCTCTCTATCGGCAAGAGGTGGCGCCTCCATATGAGTGAAAATTCTCCAGAGGGACGTTAAACAACATACAAACAATCAATCCATCCTCCTATGAAATCAAAGGTTTTGCAAAAACTATTTTCAATTTAAATTCTTACCCAATCGAACGATATCATTTGAAGAGTGCTTTACGATAATAAGTTAATGATAAACATTGTTAAATAAAATAAATTTTAAAAAAAATTATTTATTTATTACTCAATTTTCAAAAAAAATGTTGACAAGGGCATTTAAGTTTGTGGGAACTTTCAGCATCAAAATTATGCATTTGAACCACTTTCTATATTATTTTTAAATAGTTTACAAAAAAGGTAAGGTTTTGTTTTTTAGCTCACCTGAGCCGAAGGCTCAAGTGAGCTTTTCTGATCACATTTTGTCCGTCGTCCGTCCGTCTGTCTGTCCGTCTGTAAACTTTTCACATTTTCGACTTCTTCTCGAGAACCTCTGTCCCAATTTTGACCAAACCTGGTACAAAGCATCCTCTGATGAAGGAGAATTTAAATTGTTAAAATGAAGGGCCAAGTCCCCTCACAAGGGGAGATAATCAAGAAAAGACAAAAATAGGGTGGGGTCATAAAAAAAATCTTCTCCAGAAACACTGGACCAGAAAAGCTGAAACTTATGTGGAAGCATCCTTTGGTAGGGTAGATTCTAAATTGTTCAAATCATGACCCCTGGGGGTAGGGCGGGGCCACAATGGGGAATCAAAGTTTTAGATAGAAATATAAAGGAAAAATCTTTGAAAATCTTCTACTCAAGAACCACTGGGCCAGAAAAGCTTGAAACTTATGTGGAAGCATCCTGGGGTAGTGTAGATTCTAAATTGTTCAAATCATGACCCCCGCGGTAGGGCGGGGTCACAATGGGGGGTCAAAGTTTTACAATGGGGAATCAAAGCATCCTATGGTAATGTAGATTTCAAATTGTCTAAATTATGATCAGTGGGGTAGGGTGGGGTCACAATATGTATTACAAGGGGGAAATCTGGTAAAGAACGGAATGGTCAAAGCTTCTCAGGTGAGCGATGTGGCCCATGGGCCTCTTATAGCTCACCTGAGCCAAAGGCTCAAGTGAGCTTTTCTGATCACAGTTTGTCCGTTGTCTGTCGTCGTTGTCGTCGTAGTCGTCGTTGTCGTTGTAAACTTTTCACATTTTCATCTTCTTCTCAAGAACCACTGGGCCAAATTCAACCAAACTTGCTATAAAGTATCCTTGGATAAAGGGGATTCAACTTTCTTCAAATGAAGGGCCACGCCCTTTTCCAAGGGGAGATAATTATGAATTAGAGAAAAATTAATGGCATTTTTAAAAAATCTTCTTCTCAAGAACCACTAGGCCAGGAAAGATGAAACTCATGTGGAAACATCCTCAGGTAGTGTAAATTCAAATTTGTTCAAATCATGACCCCCGGGGCTAGGGTGGGGCCAAAATGGCCGATCAAAGTTTTACATAGGAATATATATGAAATTTTTAAAAAAAATCTTCTTCTCAAGAACCCCTGGTCCAGGAAAGATGAAACTAATGTGGAATCATCCTCGGGTAGTGTAGATTCAAGTTTGTTCAAATGATGACACCCGGGGCTAGGGTGGGGCCAAAATGGCCGATCAAAGTTTTACATAGGAGTATATAGGAAAAATCTTCTTTTCAAGAACCACTGGGCCAGGAAAGCTGAAACTCATGTGAAATCATCCTCAGATAGTGTAAATTCAAGTTTGTTCAAATCATGACCCCAGGGGGTAGGGATTAGTAAATATGGCCGATCAAAGTTTTACATAGGAATATATAGGAAAAATCCTTAAAAATCTTCTTCTCAAGAACCATTAAGACAGGAAAGATAAAACTCATTCTCAGGTAGTGTAGATTCATGTTTGTTCAAATCATGACCCCCAGGGCTAGGGTGGGGCCAAAAAGTTTTACATTGGAATATATAGTGAAATCTTTTTCAATCTTCTTTTCAAGTACTACAAAGCCATGATTAGTAATATTTATATGGAATCATCCCCAGGTAGTGTAGATTCTAGTTCGTTCAAATCATGATCCCATGGGGTGTTAAAATTTAAGCCCCCCCCCCCCCAACCTCAGTAAACTTTCAGTTCTGATCTGATATGTGCTTTTTCCTAGCCGATGTGCTCAGGTGAGCGCTGTGGCCCCTGGGCCTCTTGTTTTTATAATGTTGACAAATACTTCTGTTTATTTATGTTTATTTTATGTCTCCCACCGATAATCGTATGGCAACTATACCTTTTGCTATAATATTTACATTTAAACTATATTACATAATGATAAATGCAGTTCAGGTACAATGAGCCATTAAAATTGTGAGAAATGAAAGACCGGAAGGGGTAGAATAACATAGTCATTTTTTGCAACACAGAATAATCACACTTTAAATTTAGCAAAATATCCAAACTTGTGTAGTAAATGAAATCTCATTCGATAAGATATCTTACTTTTAAGCATAACTAACAAATTATGTACTTAAAATGTTCAGAAATGAATTTAATAGATTAATACCTAAAAGATACTGTATAACCTGAAATGAAGCAGAGGACGATTTATAGTCGATAAAGCTGCTTACACAAAATTCAAACTGTTCCAACCCTGGTAAAAACAAGATGTGTTTGTGAAACACTGATGCCCCCATTTAGCAACATAGCGAAGATTAAACTTTTCTTACATGAAAATTTAATATATTGAAACCCGAAGTAGGATATTCTCACTGGAAATAAAATCGTGTAATATGAAAGTAGGCCAAGGTTCACGTTTTTTCATAAGTACGGAAATCTCCAAGGTCAAAAAGTCAAGGCAATTGTTATCCAATGAAAGGTCTTGCCACAATAAATACGTATGTGAAGTATAAAAGCCTTAGCCCTAACCTTCAAAAGTTATTGCCGAGGTTAAGTTAAGTCAACTCTAAGGTCAAAGGGTCAAAATTGATACCAAATGAAAGGTCTTGTCACAAGTTCTACATGAGAGAGGATTACCTAAGTTTTTGGAACTTGTATCCAGTCCCTTTGACATGTTGTTAATAAAATATGTTCAAAACAAGGATTAAATATGTTAAGTATGAAAGCACTAGCCCTAGCCCTTTAAAAGTTAAGGTCACTGTTTGCTTTTTAAAAGTAGGTCAGACTACAAGGTCAAAGGATTACATATGTGAAGTATGAAAGTTCTAGCTCTCACTCTTCAAAAGTTATGGCCAAGGTTAATCATTTTTATAAGTACGGAAATCTCCAAGGTCAAAGTTTTTGGTCTACAGTGAAAGGTCTTTTCACATAGAATACATATTTGAGGTATAAAAGTCCTGGTATCTACTGTTTAAAAGATAGAGCCAAAGTAAAAGTTTGGAATTTTTGTGTAAAATGGGTCTAACTCCAATTTCAAGGTAAAAAGGTTAAATGTGGTGGTATCCAAAGAAAGGTCTTGTCACAAATATACAAATGTGAAATATGAAAGTCATAGCTCCACTAACAAGAGGCCCATAGGCCACATCGCTCACATGAGAAGCTTTGACCATGTGATTCTTAACCAGATTTCCCCCTTGTAATTCATATTATGACCCCATCGTACCCCAAGGGTCTTAATTTGGACAATTCAAATTTCCCTGGGGATCATGATTTGAACAATTTAGAATTCTACACTACCCATGGATGCTTCTACATAAGTTTCAGCTTTTCTGGCCCAGTGGTTTTTGCGAAGAAGATTCTAATCTTAAAGATTTTTCCTAAATATTTATATGTAAAACTTTGATTCCCTATTGTGGCCCTGCCCAACCCCCGGAGGTCATGATTTGAACAATTTAGAATCTACACTACCCAAGGATGCTTCCACATAAGTTTCAGCTTTCCTGGCCCAGTGGTTCTTGAGAAGATTTCTTAATGACCCACCTATTTTTGTCTTTCCTTGATTACCTCCCCTTGGGAGAGGACTAGGTCCTTCATTTTAATAATTTAAATTCTCCCTTTACCCGAGGATGCTTTATACCAAGTTTGATGAAAATTGGCTCAGAGGTTCTTGAGAAGAAGTCGAAAATGTGAAAAGTTTACAGACGGACAGACATACGGACGGACGACGGACAAAATGTGATCAGAAAAGCTCACTTGAGCCTTCGGCTCAGGTGAGCTATAAAGTTATGGGTAAGGTTAAAGTTTTTGCGGACAAACAGAAAGAGAGACAGACGGATGGACGGACACGACAAAAACTATATACCCCCGAAGCGTTGTTTACAGGGGCATAAAAAGTACACATAGGTAGCTTTTAAATTTATCCGTTAGCGACTTAAATAGTAAGATACACATTTAAACCTGTTAAATGAGTTGATGGGCGTGATATTTTTTTTCAAAACCAATTATATTATTTCTTGAAAAGTCAAGTATTTTTAAACGAATTTGACGGATAAATGAATATATTTACTATATATATAATCAATGGGGCCCCGCCCTAACACAAGACGTAACGGAGCTTACGGCGACAGCCGAGCGTCTGGTTGAAACTAATATCCCCAGGTGGATAAGAAGGCGGAGTGGTTTTAGTTGACTGTGGAAATGTGGACTTTTCATTTTTATGTACAGCTTATAAAACACATGGACAATAAATTTTATCCTTTTACTACAGTATGAAATTGCAGTGAGATTTTGCAAGAAGATACACAGATTGAGGGTCAGATTTTTTTAAAATATTGATCATCTCGACATGTATAGTATTTATAATTCTACAATCAACTGAAACCATTAAGCAGTACGTATCAACAAGATGTGTTAGTAGCGTGGAGTCCCGGATAAGCTGTCAAGGTGGAAAAAGGCCATGCACGGCCCGTAGTCGTCGAGTAGATTGAATGTTTGAACTTGATTTTTTTCGTCGAGGGTGGGACATATTTTTCTGGATTTTTTTTTTACGATAAAAACCTAAGCCTCCTGTGATCAAAGTCTTTAAAAGTACAATAAATTAACCAAATAACTAATTAGCTATTTGTAATTCAAACCATATACTAATTATTATTAAAATATCTCATAAAATTCATGATTTATGATTGCTTAAAATAGAACGCTTCCTAATGCAAACTTAATCACAGCAGAAAGGACATTGCGCCGTTTCTATTTTCAGCACTTTGTAGGTTCACTTTGTTTTTAATTTGTGTTGTCTAATAAAGATGTCAATGAAGAAAAAATAACATAAAGAGGTAAAGCCACGAACCATCATATTTGGCCTTGTGTTTTTCACAAAAATCGAGTTTCTATTCATGGCCGGTATTATACGTTAATTATTAGAGGACAACATACTTCTTTTCCTTACGTAACTCATTTTATTAAATAATGCGCTGTTAGGCACGTGCGGTGGTTTGAAGATGCGACGGTTTCATAAAAACGTTCAAAAATGCCGATTTTTCGACAGATTTTCCCAAAATTTAGTGTGGCCACAGTCAAGAACAACTTTCATACTTACCATATGTATAAATATTGCTGATACGAATCTACACGCTTAATATAATCGTTGTTCATACGTGTGGCCAATATGAAATATGCCATTACATTTAATTTTGATGTCGCAAAGATTCACCAGTTTTGTTAAACATTCGGTAATATTTGGTTTATATAACAATAGTTGTGTAAAAATTACACATAATATATTAAAAAAATAGTCAGTAGTTCATTTGAAACGAAATTTGTGGAGAGGCATGATCTTCGATTTATATTATCTGAATTCAAAACTCAAAGAACATATCAGTTTAATTTCTCTTCGTCAGTCTTTGAACATGACGTTAAAAGTAATACATATACGTCAATTGTGACGTCATAAAGACTGTAATTATTTTAGATGCTAATTGATTTTTTTTTCAAGATGAATCACTAAAACTTTACTCGATATCATTGAATTACATGCATTTACAGAGCTCTATTTCTATTATCTCCAGTTTCACCCCCTTTCAATAGCCTGTTTTCGTTTTAAAGCTGTACACTTTTTTCGTTTTAAATAACAAATTGAAAGAATGGACCCCCCCTTTTTTTTGGATCCACATCATTGTGAAAACATGGAATATCATAATCATGCACGTCTGCCCTTCGTACTACAAGCAAAATAATATTGTGCTAGCTTGCTGCTAAAATATTAATGAAAAAGAAATAATGTACGAAATTGAAGGATTTAGATATCAATATTGTCTGCAATTCCATGCAAAAAAAAATGAGTATAATATGTCAATTTCAAGTTCTTTAAAATATTACGAGAGGTAGAGTCAGCACTCTTACATATTATAGCCGCAATTTACATACGTATATCAGCCATCGATCTATTTTACTTTTAAACAAAATCTTCTGAGATAATTTTATGCAGGTGTAGAAAAGTAAATTTTAAATTTACTGCCTCAAAAGCAAAAATCCTACTTATAATGCTGTGCGTAGCTTTGCATTGATGTCAATCGGCAATCCTCGGCTGACTCCGATACGCTCCGTGTGCGAGGTACGAGTCATCCGAAGAAATCCGAGTGCATCGATGTATGTACAAATGTATAATGTACATTGATATTTTCATAAATATATATTTCAAACAATTATAATTCAATTTGGAACAAATATAAAATACATAAATATGTCAGTGTATTGGTGTGTCTTAGAATTTAGTATTTATAAAATATTTTCGCAACGCCCCCAACGCAATGTGCTTTAAATATTTACCCGTAGGATTTCCAAATATTTCATAAGTAATCTATGCTACAGGTCATCAGTTAGTTGGAGGTAGATGCAAGGGCAAATCTAGAGAAATTATACCTACATACACAATCGAAAAAAAAATCAATTTTAACAAGTGAAAAACTGACGAAGTGAAATAAATCTCTTCGATAGTGTTGTTTTTTTTTTTTGACGGAGGGGGGCGTTTTCATTCATAAATACAAACATAAATCAACAGGGTAGGGTAATTTACTTTTCTTTATTTTATAATTGTAAAAGTATCCCCGGCTGATCAGCAACCTTGATTTTGTAATTGTTGCATGGTCGAAAGCTAATTCCATATCTCAACAGCGGGGGTGATCTTTAATCTTCTTTATCATGTTTATTGTTAAAAAATATAATATAGATCTTTAAATGCATAACATATAACTGGCCTTGATCTACACTTGAACGGACTTACATATTCCAGTTTCCGATCAAAAGGGGTATCAAACATTATAGAAAATGACAGCAGCTATTTAATACACGGGGTGTCCCAGAATGTCATGCAAGAATTATCTAGTGCATGTTATTTCGTTGCCTTCATAGATCATAATTTTAAAATATGCTAGCTTGGTAGTAAGGATGTGTTATTTTCACATTTTTCTCTCTATCCCCGAGATGATAGCGATTTGATAGGAATTCGTTGAATTGGTAAATTATAAACGTTACCTCCTTTTGTCTGTATATCCGGTATTCATCCATGCGCGGATCTAAATGAAGAGACTGGAATTTGCGGAGTTTTAGGTCTAAATACCTACATGTATACTAAACTAAGTAAAAGTGACTTTGGATCCCTCCTAGATGACACTAAAACCCTGTAATCTGTGTTGAGTTTGTATAAAAAGCCATGGTTTTATTTGTATGGGAAACACAATCATCGTCGCAAACCACGACCAAAAATGGTCAAAAATTGACCAAAATGCCCATACTCTCCCATTCTGGAGGAAAGAGCTGTATGCGGACTCCAGACCGTGTCTTGAGACGAAGGGGGAAACAATCCGAAACATGGGAAAGGAGTTTATGTGGGTTTATTTTGTTTATTTGGGGGGTTTGTTGTTGATTTGTTTTGTTTGTTTGCTTTTTTATGCATGATAAGAGATTTCTGGGTTGTATATTTTTTCGACTGGAAAAAATTCTGGGTCCGCGCCTGTTCATCTGTTGGCGTTTAAGGAGGTTTAAATAGAGTGGTTATAGATTTTGTAATTAATTTACAGTTTATTAAAACAAGTGCAGTCAAACGTCTTTTACTATGAATCTCAAATGAATTTCCTGTATGCAAAGCAATGTATACTACCCTAGAGCTTCTACCGAAGGGATAACACTTGATGATAAAAAAACGTGTGAAGGTATCAGTGGCGTAGCATCGTTTTTGAAAGTTGTGAGGGGCAGCCAGAGGAAAAATTTTTTTTTACTTACCTGAAAAAGTTGACAAGCAAAAAAAAAAAAACGAAAAAAGTTGCCGAAGTCGAAAATCCTATTTCGTGGGGGGTGGGGGGGGGGAGGTAAACTTTTTCTCTGTGTCAACTACTTTTAGCACCAATTCTATTAATTACTACATCTTCGTTACCTCACTAAAAGTCTAAGAGTGAGGGCCAACCAGGCTTTCATTTAACATTTCCTATAGTATAAGTAAGGTTGGGGAAAAAATTGGGGGGGGGGGGGCAGGCCCCCTCTGGCCCCCCTGTTGCTTCGCCCCTGGACCGTACGTCGGCAAAATTATATCCTTCCATATGTACAGCAAGTCCGAGGGATGATTTTAAACAAAATGTCCATACAATTACGCATGATAGGCAACAAATACATCTATATACACATGGAAATGTTAATAACGCACGGCCCTTGTGTTTTGAATGATCACACAAGTAGCTACGGCTTTTAAAACAGCATACTGTTGCCTATACTATAACCCCCCACCCCCCCAAAAAATGAACACTTAATATTCAATTTTTCGTGACTTTACGGATTAATCAATACTGTGGATACAGCTAATATTTACACCGTAAATAATTTTCCCCTATTTTCTCTTAATGTATCATTTTAAAAAGTTGTTTTTGATTTAACAGGACAATATAACAGTATTAAGACACTTTTTTAATCAAAGCAAAAACTAGCTAGCTACATGTGTAAATCTCATTATTCAAAACTTCTTATCGGTCCCTTGATAAAATTTCCCAAATTCTTAGGTAGGGTTTATTGTAGCGTGTCCCCCTTTCAATAATGTAGATATGATTACCTTCATTTAGATAACGTTAACGTCATACCGTTACAATATACATGTGTATATATAACGTCAAAAGTCATGACGTTATACAAGTAGATTTTACTTGAAAACAATACCAATTTCAAACGACTATAAAAAGAAAACTGGAAAAGATATCACTAAAAAATAAATTATGTTATAACCCACAAAGTCTAACCTATCACAGAATTAAATTTTATTCATTTTGGTGACAGGGCATATTTTTGTACTTCGTGGCTTTAGCTCTTTAAAGTCTATTACTTAAGCTCTAGAGTTAAGTTGAAATTAAAAAAAAACCGTAACTTTTATTGTTTTCATGCATGCATGTAAATAATCTATATTAAATGCACTGCAATTATTGGATATTGTTACTTTATGTCGACAAAATAGATTAAGAATGGTTGGCAGTTTTTGTCATGGCTTTATTGATTAATAGTCAAATCAATCATCAATACAATCAATAGTCAAAATCAATCATCAATATAATCAATAGTCAAATCAATCATCAATACAATGAATACAATGATGTACACAAGGTATCTCTACAATGATGTACATAAAGTATCAATTCAATGATGTACACAAAGTGTATATTGAATAATTAATACACAATGGGTACAATGATATTCAATGATAAACAATGATATTCAATCAATGATGTACGCAAAGTGTATACATGTATTTACACAATGGGTACAATGATATTCAATGATATGCATTGATATGCAATGTTATGCAATAATATGCAATGATATTGAATGATATACAATGATATTCAATGATAAATGAATTGCAATGAGCAGGTAGCAATGTATTACAAAGACAATGGTCTACGTCGACTTTATCAATAGTATATGACGTAGAATCAATAGCAATGGCACAATGACGGAAGCTCAATTATTGGCCACTGGCCCTGGAAGATAACAGGATCAGCAGCGAGCTTCTAGCAAAATTCGATTCAGCATTAAAAAACAGCCTGTAAGAAGACCATATACTTTGCATTTCAATGAGACGTAACAAAGCCATGACGCTAATAGGTCCTTTTGGTATCCAAGGGAACTGAGGTTACGGGTCCTATCGCTGGTAGCCAAGGACGGCGGAAATGGATTCTTCTGCTTGAGGACAAGGGAATGGATGTAATGGATTCTTCTGCTGGTAGCCAAAGGAATGGATGTAATGGATTCTTCTGCTGGTAGCCAAGAGAATGGATGTTAACTGAAAAAGGAAATCAAAGACAGCAGCAACATTTTGTTGACACAAGAAAACAATTCATCAAAATCTTGTAAATTGGGAGAGGTGGGTGGGATGCTGAGCTTCAGTGGCTGACGGAAGATGGAAAGGAAGAGCAAGTGCACATGCGTAATGGATGTGACTAAATGAAGTCAGTGCATTTGAGTGAGAGTTATCTCCCCTGAACTTTTTATCTCTATTTGTCTCCATAACGGGACTTAACTCATATTGAGTTAAGTCGGATTATGTCGACAAAATAGATTAAGAATGGTTGGCAGTTTTTGTCATGGCTTTATTGATTAATAGTCAAATCAATCATCAATACAATCAATAGTCAAAATCAATCATCAATATAATCAATAGTCAAATCAATCATCAATACAATGAATACAATGATGTACACAAGGTATCTCTACAATGATGTACATAAAGTATCAATTCAATGATGTACACAAAGTGTATATTGAATAATTAATACACAATGGGTACAATGATATTCAATGATAAACAATGATATTCAATCAATGATGTACGCAAAGTGTATACATGTATTTACACAATGGGTACAATGATATTCAATGATATGCATTGATATGCAATGTTATGCAATAATATGCAATGATATTGAATGATATACAATGATATTCAATGATAAATGAATTGCAATGAGCAGGTAGCAATGTATTACAAAGACAATGGTCTACGTCGACTTTATCAATAGTATATGACGTAGAATCAATAGCAATGGCACAATGACGGAAGCTCAATTATTGGCCACTGGCCCTGGAAGATAACAGGATCAGCAGCGAGCTTCTAGCAAAATTCGGCCATATGTCTTCACATGGGAGCTAATAAAGCGCAGCATGTGAAGACATCCGCCACATGCGGCAAATTTTGCCCACACCATGACAAAACTGCTACTTATTACAATTATGTAAAATTAATTACTGCTTGATATATATGCAGTATACCGTAGAACTAGGGAAATTTTTTACGAAGATCAATAATATATGTAAATATGTAATGATCAATAACTTTTCAATAGATCAATAGTTGCAAAGATCAATTATGTAATGATCAATAACTGTTCAATAGTTCAATAGAACAATAGTTGCAAAGATCAATAATATATGTAATGCTCAATAACTAAATGGAAATGGTAGGTAGCACTGCAAATTTTGACAAATTATTTTGATTATGTCACACTGAATGGTATAGAGAATAATGGTAGAATGTGCTATATGGGAAAGGTAAACACCCTCTGGATTGATGAGCCCTGTTGAATATTGGGGTAGTGAATACCCCCACCCCTTGTGGCAATGAACCAATATAATGAGCTATATATCCTAATGCAAACCTTGTGTGACAACATGGGCCTGAAATAATTTCTTGGCAGCATTTGTGACCCAATAAATTTTAACCTTGGTATTAAACATAATTGAAAACAAGACAGTCAATTTCACAAACTTTTGTAGATGGCAAAGGGACATGGAACCAATACTATTACCCACAATGTATCATTATGACATGTGGGTTGTTGTATTATGACACCAGAGTTCGAATATTTGAATGGTGGGACCTTTTTCCAGGTCATTCCTTGTTGACCAAACCATCTGATATGGATGTTGTATTGTTCTAAGTCCGATTCGCATTATCTAAATTGATGAATGTGTGATTTTTTGCATAATACTAGTAAAGATGATGCAATAACCCATACAATGACAGAAGTGCCTGCAAACTTAGAATAAATTTAAAAACAGTAAAAAGGTGTTGTCAAGTGTGACTGTCAAGTGTGACTGTGTCTGACTAAAATTGAATGAAAGTCTGAAATGCATGGACTTCCATCTCCCTTTAATCTTTATTTAATCTTCAGACCAGCCTGATAAATTCAAGTGTGTAGCACCCCCCAATTCTAAGAGTATTACCCTTAAATGTTTTAGTGTCAAAGCCAAGAAATGAAATAAATTTCTGTAGCATTAGTAATGGAATGACGAGAAGACTTCACGCCAAATTAAGCAAAAACTGAACGTGGAATGTTGGGTCTAATTGACAAGTAGCTGTGAAGTATTTTAAATAATGATGTTTCTTGGTTTGACAAAATGTGGAAGATATATATACATGTATAATTATGCTTTTGCTAAAGCTGCATTTTAAATCAATTAATCAGTTTTTGTTTGTTTTTTTTTTTTTTTAAATTATTTATTTATTTATATATATTTAATTGCCTATTTATTTATTATTATATTATAAACATAATTTTTTAAATTATGGGCTAAAGCTGCATTGTGAAATCTTCAGCTACATGCCACACTTCCTGATAAAACTTTACTGTTTAACGAAAATTGAATGACAAATGCCACGGCATTGAACAATACTGCATTTGAAAGGTGGGCTTATTGAAATTGACAATAATCAGCTAAACAAATTTTAACTTTTTACAAATGTGCTCTGGGATGAATATGTTTTGGCATAACTATATGTTTGTTACTCATACGAAAATTAATTCCGCCATTTCACGTGTATCTTGTATATTATTTTTTGTATATATTGTACATATATTGTTGAACGTCATGTACCATTTATACGGTTTGAATGAAGAACTTAAACTTCCACTTGGCTTGTGGAACTTTTGAACTAGATCAAGAAATGTTAAATTAGTGGCTGGGCCTTAATTTTAACCTGAATTAATTGAAATTTCTATTTCCTGACAAGTTTGTTAGTGTTTAGGTACATGTAGTTTCTAACACACTAAGGAATCCTTGAAACTTATTTATTCGTTTTATCTATTTTATGTTAAATACAATATGTGGCCTACAATTTTAAACTGATTAATTTGGAATTTTTTTTATTTCCTGAATTTATTTTTGTTCCTGTCCTGGTTAAATGTATTATAATATATGATTATTGTTGTCTATCTGCAGTTGTTATTTACTATTTAGAAAAATATTTAAATGTATTGTGACATCTGAACAATGACAAAATAGAGAAGTTTTGTAAACAATGCCATACGATCCCTTTATCCCATTACAGCTCGTGTGTCAATCCCGTGCACCTAAATCCTGTGCATCTAAATCCTCCCTATTTGTTTCCATTTGTATGTGTATCAATTATCGGTAATCTAAAACAAGGGATTGAAAACTGGATTAATTGAAATTTCTATTTCCTGACAAGTTTGTTAGTGTTTAGGTACATGTAGTTTCTAACACACTAAGGAATCCTTGAAACTTATTTATTTGTTTATCTATTTTATGTTATTTTAATACGATGTGTGGCCTACAATTTTAAACTGATTTAATTGGAATTTTTTATTTCCTGACAATTTTGTTGAAATGTTTAGGTAGTTTCTAAGAGTCTAAGGAATCCTTGGAATTTATTTTATTTTAAATAAGTGGTTGGGCTTTCAATCTTAATCTGAGTTAATTGGAATTCCTATTTCCTGACAAGTTTGTTGAAATGTTGTAGTTTGCCACACTATTTATTTATTATTTTTTATTATAATTAATTCATTAATTAGATTTTATTTATTTCTTATTTTATCTATTTAGTTATTAATTTATTTTTGTTACCTACTGACTGACAATCCAATGGAGTTAATAGATGAAAATTTTTCCTAAAGTAAGACGTCTTTGAACACCCAAGGAGCATGCACTTACAAACTGGACACTGAATATTTTGCTCAAGGAAATCCTTTCATTTTCCTCGTAACTTTTAAGGATCGTGAAATAACATTTCATGCATTATATTATGCAAATTCATCATCATAAAATACTTTACTTTTCACTATAAACATTTCAATTCCTAGTTTCCAAATGAAATTCGATTTGCAACACAAATAGACATCACAATATAAAGCAGACTTGCTAAACACAATCTTACCAAATCTATGGTATATGAACGTGATCTGTAGATGGTTCCCTTCTCAATTAGCCATAGCTTACCCTCAACTCTCACACTCCCTGTCAGAACTGTGACTCTTTCTTCAAAGATTTCTCAACCAGTGTACAACATGGAGGCACAAACAATGGTGGTGATGATCGATGTGATGTCAATGCAAAAATAAATAAATAAACATTGAATAAATGGCATATATCAAGACAAGCACAAGTGTTACAACAAGATTGACAAGAGATGAGCTGATTGATGCACAAATAATTCAATTAAATGGCAAGTAAATATTAACAATTAAATTAACAAAGTGATAAATGCCACTATGGTTGAATTCGCAGAAAATGTCTTTCTTAAGGTTCATTCACAGCCAAGTTCCTCGCTGCACTTAAAAATTAAAACAATTTTACCGACACATTTGTTTACACGGAATCCATGATGGATGGAATATTTTGCAGTCCGAACCCGATGATATGTGACACCGATCTATGTCGTGGCGGATCCAAGAGGCACGTGATCACTGCATGGTGGCTATTGGTAATGTCCAATGTATGTGGGCACCATTTGTAAACGTTGGTTTTAATAACAACGAAAAGTTGGTTTCGATTTCACCAATGTATTAATACACTGAGGTCATGTTCTCAAAGAGTTCATCTACTGCGGTGGTTGCTGCACACGTGGTTAATATCGTCGTTAGGGATGTTGATACTTTAGATATGCTATGATAATATTCACACATCGGGTAATATGGATGGGCCCTTAGTCCAGGATCTATTTGCCCTGATCATTATGTTCATATTTCCGACGTTGGATGGTCAAAGGAACACAAGATGAAGATGAATATTGTTGAGACTAAACTCGATGCTGAGCTTCAATGGCTGACGGAAGATGGAAAGGAAGAGCAAATGCACATGCGTAATGGATGTGACTAAATGAAGTCAGTGCATTTGAGTGAGAGTTATCTCCCCTGAACTTTTTATCTCTATTTGTCTCCATAACGGGACTTAACTCATATTGAGTTAAGTCGGATTATGTCGGATAGTATATTTTATATATACATTTCCAATGTCTTTGTTCGAGATGACATTGCAAATACTGAATGTATTATATTTCTACATATAAAGTGATTTCCTAATAGAGTATGAACAACTAAATCGCTGGGTAAAAATATGTATTAATTGGAAACAAAATATAGGATTATACAACAAAATCAAGGAGCTCTCACAGCATGGCCTGTACCCAGCTTGGCGGAAACGCGGGAAAAGGGAGATGGATGGGCTCCCGAACCCGATCCCAAGTATCAATTAAAAAACACCCCCAAATGCACTACATCCCCCCCCCCCCATTTTGTGGAGGAATGTCCCGATTCCGACAAAGTGGAGGCCATTTACAAAATAAAATTAATCAACACTTTTACATAAGATATCCTAATTAGCTTCCTGTGATGTACAATGCAAACTGATTACATGATAACATATTCACAATTTATCTGTTTAACATTAGACAGTCCAAATAAACACGAAGTCCGGATCCTCTGGAATAGGTGCAACAGGCGGTATTGGCTAACACGCCTGCATAGATCCTCCCTAGGCTACGAACACAGGACACCATCAGACATCTGAGCCAGGACACTGTAATTTGACTTAAAAATACAAACATGTGTTTGTCCCCGCTCAGAGAACAAGGGGTGCCTCACACCTCTTATGGCCCTGGCTAGCGGGAGCCTGGGGCCTGTGAGGTGGCTCTAGCTTGTTCTTAAATCTCACAGCGCGACCCTCCGTCCTTGTGTAAGGTGCTTCATTGTTACCACAAGACTTCACTTGCTTTTTAGTGTTTCTAGGGGCAACTGCCTGCACAGATCTGGTGCTCACTTTATGCATAGCCTGTGAGGTCCCGCAACCCTCTACTCTAAATTCACCAGCACCACAGTGCAGTTCAACCCCAGCCTCCTGCATAAAGTCAATGATCAGGAGCATGTCAACTTGCAGCGGTGCAACGTATACAGGATGCTGCAGATGCTTGCTACCTATCTCAATCAGTAAAAAGCCAGTGCGCCTACCGCCATGGACACCCCGCCCCCAGCCAGGTCCACAACTGTTCTAGCTTGAATCTCTGGGGGCGGAGACATTCTATCATAGACTCTGTGATATGGTAGTTATCTCTGCAGCAGTATCAACCACAGCACTAATCTTGTGGCCATTCACAGTTACAGGCACACGCCACGCACTTTCTCCATAGCCAAGACTTGACAGACTGAGCAACCCCCGTTGATGGGGATTCTGGTGCACACACCTGCTTATCCTCAATCCGTTTTCTCTTACCTTCATTTGAAGGAGCTGGGGACTTAAATTTGTTAGGACACTCACGACGGAAATGACCAGGATGATGACATTTGAAACATAGACCAGACCTACGCTTGCGTGACCTGAGGAAGGAACCCACATGCTCACCTTTTAGAGGTCTTTTGCTCATTTCTATGCACTGACAAGAACTTAGCTTTGACTTCGGTGAGTTCTGGCGGCTAAAGATTTCATAGGATGTCTTATGTGGAACAGGTGCGGGAGATCTTGACCGCCCCGCACCTGACGACTGGCTGTCTAACGAGACAGAACGAACTCTTCTACTAGGCTGAGGGATAAGGGCTTCGCGGCTCAGCAAATACATCTTTACTCGCCGAACAGCCTCATCTAAATTAATAGGCGGGCTCTCGATCAACCGTCGATCTGCCTGCGCGCACATCCAGGCAGCCCATCGCAAACCGCAGGACTGCTTGCTCCTGGAGCACTTGTCCCGGGGCCTCACCCCTAGAGTACGTTGCGCGGTTTCCATGACCCGGTCACCCCATGCTGTAGACTCTCATCAGTCCCTCGAGTCATGGAGTTAAATTCCACTTGCGACACGTCCTGCAATGTACTTCCGAACCGTTGCTCGAATCGAGATGCTATTTCGTGAAAAGTCATATGCTCATCCCGTGAGGAGAGCAGGTAGAAATACCTTAGTGCTGGTCCCTCTACGAAGACACTGAGAGCCAATAGACTATCATCATCATCCCATCTATAATATCGGGCTAACGTTCTAAATTTCGCACAGAACAGACCCCACTCAAGGTCACCGGTGTACCTGAGACTCTTGGCCTTAGTTGGGATATTTCGGCTCGACTTTGAGGAATCACTGGGAGATGACCCATGGGGTCTTATGGGAGTTTCAAGAGAAGTATTTTCCCTACCGCATGATGCACCCGAAATATAACTTTCTATTGGCCTAAACTCCAGAGCTGGACTCGCCAACCTGACAACTGGCACAGCCTCCGTGCCTGTCTGACCTCTAACATACATTTGCCCCGATGCAGAACATGAGTGACTCAGAGTCCCGTGGGATTCCCTATTTGTATTTTCATATGCCTCCTGAGGCATAGCTTTATCTGACCTAACCAGATTTAATGGACCTTGTAAACTATAGAGGGGCTCCCCCTAGGACACTGCCCCTTACTGGTGTGTGATCGAGTCCTAATGATTGAAGGATGACTACCGCCATTCCCCTGACCAACACTTTGGCCTGGGGAAACCCTCAATGGGTTACCCCCATACCTTCCTGAAAACAAGACTCTACACTGCCCTTCATTATTCCTCTGCCCATATTGGCCCCCATGTGAGAAGACTACACTAGTGCTTGTACATGTAGCCTGGGTGCTGTTGGGTACAGTAGTTACACAAGTCAAACCACCCGACCTGGGGTTCCCTGTGGGGCTACTCAATGAAATTACATTGTGCCTCTTCACCACAGTGTTCCTGTTTTCCTCCTCTACACTAGATTCCAGGGAGTAGTTACCCAGTGACTTCTCTACCAGGATCTGGGTCAGTTGGGCTAATTTGGTCTGAGCTCCCTTTAACCAAGCCAGGACCTGATCATTGCTTGGTGTAACCCCCGAGCTCTGATGTGGTCCACCCCCATTAGTCTCCAAGGTAAGGGACATGCCTACCTCCCCAACCACAGTATTATTCTCACCCCTTCTATCGCCCGGAGTACCAAATACTGGTGATCTGAACGGAGTTAACCCAGAAATTTGGTCTGCCCTACCAGGTTGAGAGCCACCCAATACATTAGCATCACGCCCCTGGGCCCGTGCCAAATCACCCGGCCTAGATACCTTGCCCCCCAGGACACCCATGTCACTCATGCGCTCGGGACTCTCCTTAACCTGACCAAATAACCTTTTCTTCTCACTCATAACTCCGAATTGAGACTAACAGACAACAAATTAAAGCTTGGGTTGACCTACAGCCCTACATGTAAATCACAAAATCATTACAACCCAACAGAAAAGTCAATTCACAAAGACATATTCCAATCACTGATTTCTAGCAAATTTCATAACTTAAACTTGATTCCATTCACCGCCGAAATAATTAAAACATAATCACCTGCACGTGGCCTGACCGCGCGGCGTCCCCTTAGCGCCACTTCGGTCTCGTAAGACCGTCAGAAATCCTACCGGCGACGCCAATAAAGTGATTTCCTAATAGTAGTATGAACAACTAAATCACTTTAGGTAAAAATATGTATTAATTGGAAACAAAAGATAGGATTATACAACAGAATCAAGGAGCTCTCACAGCATGGCCTGTACCCAGCTTGGCGGAAACGCGGGAAGAGGGAGATCGATGGGCTCCCGAACCCGATCCCAATTATCAATTAAAAACAGCCCCAAATACACTACACATATTTTCATTTTCAATGTCTTTGTCCGAGATAAAATTACAAAAAGTTAATGAACTTTATTTCTTCATCAATTTACTGGTTCATCGATAGGTGCAGTTAAAAAAATCACATACGGCGCGGAACAAATATGGACAGAAGCGGGACTTAAAGCACGTGGATTCGAGAAATCAAAAGAATGTAAATATAAATATTTTATGCGAAAACGCCTTCGGTGTTTTATTCAGATTATCACTCAAGCCACTTATGAAACCAAACCAGAAGTCTCTGTCGAAACTGAAGCTCTACCGGTTTGTACTTATAGCAAAGGAAGAGGAAAGTACTTGGGAATCGAAACTTTACATAGCAATAAATAGAATAATGATCCTTGAATAAGTCTCTTTATGTTCTTAGTGTAGTCTACTTGCATGCCACATTATATCATAAACAGACTAAAACTGTATTTGAAGTAGCATTTTTGAGAGTATTTAACAGAAATTGCTATTTTTAGCAACCAAGGCCATAATGTTCATCGAAATCAAACACCGATACACATAATTATGTATCTTAGTGTAATCTACTTGTGTGCTAAGTTATATTGAAATCAGACCAAAACTGTAAGAGGAGTAGCATTTTGAAAAAAAATTCACAGAAATATCTATTTTTAGTAACCACGGCAAAACCGTTCATTGGAATCAAAAACCGATAAACAGAATTATGTATCTTAGTGTAGTCTACATGTGTGCCAAGTTATATTGAAATCAGACCAAAACTGTAGGAGGAGTACCATTTTGAAACAATTTCACAGAAATTTCTATTTTTAGTAACCACGGCAACACCCTTCATCGAAATCAAAAACCGATATAAGAGTTTAATATGTATCTTAGTGTAGTCTACTTGTGTGCCAAGTTATATTGGAATCAGACCAAAACTGTAGGAGGAGTAGCGTTTTGAAACAATTTCACATAAATTTCTATTTTTAGTAACCACGGCAACACCGTTCATCGAAATCATTGTGTGTCAAGTTATATTGGAATCACAAAAATTTCTATTTTTAGTAACCACGGCGAGACTGTTCATTGAAATCAAAAACTGATATACAGAATTATGTATCTTAGTGTAGTCTACTTGTGTGCCAAGTTATATTGGAATCGAAGCAAAACTGAAGGAGGAGTTGCATTTTGTTGTGCCAAGTTATATTGGAATCGAAGCAAAACTGAAGGAGGAGTAGCATTTTGATAAATTGTTTACAGACGGACGGACGCCATTACTATCGCATAAGCTCTTCTTGTCTCTGACCAGTAGAGCTAAAAACTAGGCAGTTATTCCCGCATCATATAAAACGATGTTGATGTGTACCAAAATTATTGTACTATTGATAAATGAGTTTGTTGAGTACCAAAATTATTGTACTATTGATAAATGAGTTTGTTATTTAATTCGGTTCGCAAGTATCGAAAATCAGCCCGAGAATGCCGCCTCCAGTTGGAGGAGGCGAATTTCCAGTTTTCCTAATGGGGGCGGTTCTGACGTTTTCCTGGCACGTAAATATCAAAACTGTGCAAAAGCCTGGAAAACGTCAGATATTTCAGATTATTATACTTCTGTTAAAATGTTTCCTATATAAAGTTACGATGGTAAAATAACTATCTTTTATAGTTCACGCGTAGCAAAGCTATACCCCGGGGTATAGTTTTTGCTATCCACCCTCGGAAAATTTTCATGCAATTTTTGACTCCAATTTTGATTTCCAGCAATAAATCTATTGACTGATGATGTCATAATGACTTCAGTAGCACTGTGACGTCATCAGGATTTCAGATTATTCTTGCAGTATTATCTAACTCCAAAAAAATTCAAACCTCAGAAATTATATTATACATCAGTATAATAAAACGCTAATCCACTGGTTGTGAGTGGGATAGCTCTTTTATCAAACCCTTGACAGGGACTATTCCCCTCGGGCAAGCCCTCGGGGAATAGTTCCCTGTCGCGGGTTTGATAAAAGAGCTATCCCAGGCCACTCACAACCAGTGGATAAGTGTATACTATCACAGACCTCTTATCCGTAATTAGAACGATCTTCTTTAAGGGTTTCTCTAAGGCCCTGTCACACCAAACTGCGTTCACACGGAGTAATTGCGGCGTTATTAAATTTTTTAAATCGCCGTGGAATCACAAGAAAACTGCACAAATTTCTGTAAAATTTCCACAATGTGAAGATGTCAAGACGTCCCTACGGCGACGGACGCGATTCTACGGCGATCACACGGCGTTCTACTGCGTTCCTACGGAGATCTCTCGGCGATTAACTGCGCTTCCGCGGAGTTTTCACGGCGCGTTAGGAGTTTTCACCTCGTGTTCACGGCGTTCTCACTGCGCTGGCTGCGTTCACAATGTGTTCTATACTCATTGATATATAAATTCAGAAGGGATGCAAAACATTTTTGTTTAAAGATTCAAGTTACACGATGAAAAGACTTTTTATCATGCCAAGAAAAATTCTTAATAATTAAAAATGTTCTATTTAAATAATTTAGTACTGAATTATTAATAATTTAATGATTAAACTCCTTTTTTCAATTTTATCGGTTCAGATGTGTTGTTAAATTCAGAAAATTTTATTTTGAGTCGGATAAAATTTTGTTTGATTTAATTATGAATGTAAAAAAAAAATAAACGAAAAGTTTTCTAGAAAATTTAAGTGAAACAACAGAACAAGTTTTGGTGTAATTTTCTCTTCCATGTTTTACTTAAATGCTCCTAGTGCAACAAATACGTTGGAATTATGATCCCATTGCTCTTGTTTTGTGAGCTGGCTGACAACGCTCTAACAACGCTGTGAAAGCGCACTGTGATCGCCAACGGACGCTGTAGAATTCGAAACGCTATGGAAACACATTGATCGCAGTGACAACTCCGTGCTGTCGCCGTGTAATCGCAGTCGAAAAAATCACAAGACGATAAATCTCATTAGAAGCGCCGTAAAAACGCGATAGAAAAGCAGTGACATCTCCAAGGACTCCGCGACATCTCCGTGGAAGCGCTGTCTACTATCACTGCGTTCGTGCTGCGATCATGTGCGTCTTCATCGCGTTTGTACGGAGCTCTCACTACGTTGTTGGAGATCTTCGCGCTGCTACGGCGATCATACTACGTTTCTAGTGCGTTTTTATCAGACAGCGATCACACGGTGCGTACTTTATGCATGCCCAAAGTGATCGCCGTCCACTAGCGTTCTAGGAGATCCTACACGACCCTACGGCGTTCAGTGGAGATCTCGCCGCGTTGTCACGGCGCTGTAGGAGACTCTTCTGCGATCACCTCGGCGTTTTGCATTTTTTTAGGACGCCGTGCAGTCGCCGTGAGGACGCAGCCCCGGTGTGACAGGGGTTTTAGACACTGATGGATGACACCCGGAATTGATGAAAGTTAAGCGCATTACTTTGAAAGATTTCTGATTTGAAAATATGTTTCAATGACAACGATTTAGTAAATATACGGGGGATGACCAAGGACATGGGAGCTGTTTTCCTCGATACTGACGATAGTTTCTTTATATATATATCTTACAGTGCATTTCCTTTTATATTTAAGAAATTAAGTAAAAAAAAAATCACCTTGCATATTATGGGCTTTTATCACAAAAAACTTCTTGTCTTTTCTCAATACAATTCACACATAAAAACTATCTTGGATGGTCTTAGACTTTAGTGTAAGGTTAAGATATTGCTTAAATTTTTGAGTAAAAAGAAAACCTCATTAATTCTAATATTTGCAAACATCAAAAATACGCATAGTTCTTATTCTCTGAACCCTCATCTTATTAGCGAGCTTGCTTTTAGGCTATTCAAATGCACATATGTTTAATCGCCCATTATTCAACTTTTTCATACCTTTTTGTTTTCATTTTTTTAAAATAACATTCTTGGCACCTTGAACACATGTTTCGTTTTAGGAAACTATAAAGAAATATTGAGGAGAAAAATCAGTAGAAAAAACCGAAGCAGCAATCATTGTGATGATTATAAAAAAAAAACGTAAAAAGTGGAGTAAAATATTCAGGTAAAGTCATGGATTGCTGCAAGGTGGACCAATCACATTTCTTTTTTTGGGGTGGTTGGGGAGGTTGCTGTAAAGTTGAAGGAAAGATTGGTTAGTTATTTTACCTCCCCTTCGAAAATAATTTACTTATAAAGAAACGACACCACATACCAGGGGCGTAGCAACCGGGGGGGGGGGGGGGGGGGGGTCTGCCCCCCCCCCCCACTTTTTTTCACAACCTTACTTGTAGTATAGGAAATGTTAATTGAAAGCCTGGTTGCCCCCCCCCCCCCAACATTTAGTGATGTACCGAAAATGTAGTATTAGCATTGGTACTAAAAGTAGTTGACACCGAGAAAAAGTTTAACCCCCCCCCCCCCCCTCCACGAAATAGGATTTTCGACTTTGGGCAACTTTTTCCTTTTTTTTTTTTTTTTTTTTTTGCTTGTCAACATTTTCAGGTAAGTAAAAAAAAATTTTTCTCTGGATGGCCCCCCACTTTCAAATACGATGCTACGCCACTGCATACCGTTCAGTTGAGACCTTTACTCGGCACTCGGAGCTGTGAGGGTTCTTAATCTTGCCAGCGCCTGTCGTGACACAGATTTTAAGGTTTCATCCGGAGATCCCTCAACTTTCAAGTGCCGAGCGCTTGGCAAAGGATCAGTTGCTACTTATTTTTTTATCGACATAGGAACTGCTAACCGTGACTACGATAGGGGAAGAGGATCGATCTAAGGCAGAAGCCGCGGATCCAGACATTCAGCAGTTTAAAGTGTAAAGCAGATGCAGAATTAAATCAAACTTTGCATGTGTTTTAAGTGATGGCTCAATGAACTCGAGCAATTTTTTTTTATCTCTGTTGCTGGAAGTTTGCTAGAGTGTATGCGGCGTAACAAACAAATGGAGAGTATTTTGGTTTAGAGAATTTGCAGAATAGATACTAGTATTGAGCTTCCTTTGAATGAAGTTAGTAAAATGTCGGTGGTACTTCTTGTAATGATGCGCCAGTAAACGCAGGTCAAAAGTTAACCACCTCGAATACACAAGTTTCGAGATTTTCTCCCTTGGTGCTCTCTTTCGTTGAGGAGGGGAGTTTCGTTGCCGAGTAAACAAACAGGTGGGACAAATATTTGGTATTTATTTATAATTGGATACATTTTGCGCCACTATCGTAAGAGAGTTACAATCTCGAAACTGGCGTATTAAAGACTCCTTAGACAGAGGATTTGGGTTTTTGGTGGTTGCCATGCCAATTTTGGGAATATTACAATCTTAATTCTGTTGCCGAGATTCGGCCATTTCTGACAAGTGGACCGTTCTTCTTATAAAAATTAACTTGCATGGAAAGAAATATAAGATAGCCTTGTGCCAGAACGCTAAGGGGTAGGTCATGTGACCGCGTGTATCACGTGATTCGCGCATGAGCAGAACAGTGGCAGATGTGCATTAAAATTGGAGAGGACCAAAATATAATCAACAAAATATTGTTTCTTTCATGGAAGTGATTCGCGAACTTTTTGATAACCCCTCGTACATCTAGAATCTCTCGGCTCGAGAAAACACGATCTCTTTCGCTCTTTTTCAGTCCTATTAACACTATCCAAATCAAATTCCTATCCTATTCTCCCTCTCAATCAAACACCTCAACTCTCTCTCCCTCTGGATCTCACTATACTCACCTATCCTCTTACTTGCCATTTCAAGCAATCTTTCTAACCTCTCCATCTCTCAGCTAATGTATGTATCTAATGTAGGGAGAAGGCTAAAATAGGCTGCGCCTGCTGCCCAATCCTATTCACAATAACATCAGTGAATAAAATATTGTTTAAATCAAGTGTAAGTAACAAAACACTCTTTCTCCTCTCTTCTTTCAGTCAACGATGAAAATGATACATATGTAAATCTGTCTGAAAGAAGCTGCAGATGTTGACATGGACAGCGCTTTTGATGTGTTGGTATCGAAGATGACGACAAGACAGATGGTGGCGTACGTTGATTACAGGGTTGACGAAGGTGCATATGATGGAGATGCGGACTGCACGGGTAGCTCAGAAGCAGATGGTGAAGATGTGGACTGCAGGGGTGGCATCACAGATTGCTGGGTTTCTTGATCTTGCATGGAAGCCACAAACTTAAAACATCCTGGATCAACAAAGCTCTTTGTTGGCAGGGCAGTATCTTGGTATTGAATCAAAAAGTTCCCCAGGGCAACGCCTTGCAATCAATCAATAGACCTTAATCAGACCTACTCTTACAGGAAGAGGTTCACCATATGGGATGGAGTAGCTGTGTGTGCAAGTTGTGGTCTTGTTTCGCATCCCAGAGGTGTACATGAGACTCTGGTGGGAAAGATGTCTGAGCCACAGGACAGGATAGGACAAGTTATCACTTGGGTATAAGTAAAAGGAAGATATGGTCCAATCAAAATTTCAAAGACTATTAATTAATGAAATAGTTATTAATAACTTGCAAATAACTTGCAATAGCATATATAAATTGCCATAATATTTAAAAGTCTCAGTATTACTCTACACAATGTAACATACTCAAAATATTAGACAGCGTCAAAGAATTTGTATACCAATACCATATAGATTAAAAATTTAATATGTCACGATGGCATAAATAACTTAGACCTAAAGAATACTCATGGAGACAAGCTCACAAATTCATTAAACAATATAAAATTGTAGCAGAGCGAACACAGACATCAAAAAACATCAGAGGTGGGATCAGGTGCCATGATAAATAACCGACCATATTATAAACATTTCCATATGGAACGGTATTAAAGTGCAGTAATGGTTGCAATAATATTTCACTCTCTTGGGTGATATTTAGTAAATCTAATAATATACATAATGATAATCTAAATGCATATGAATACAATATCATTAACTTTTCAGAAATTTATATGCATATTTATATGATGTGCAAGTATTTGCTCATGCAAGGGTTTTTTTTAGGTTTCAAAAACAAGGGCCTGGGCCTTTCCATTTGGGAAAAATTGAGAGATTTGGATGATATTGGGAAAAATGTCATACCTTACATTTCTCTAAATAATTTCAAAGAAGACATAATTTCATATCAATGTACAAGGCATTTATTAACTGTTTTAATTTTAGTCAATCTTTATTTTTCTATCTTTTGCAGATATAAATGTGTCCACAATATTTTGAAGTAGATTTTCACTCATTTCTGCTGGACCTTCAGGACAAATTCTCATAATTGCATCCAATGATGCAGTTTTAAGTGTTTCTTAATGGGGTACACAGTCCATTCATTAGGCTAAAATATCTCTCTACAGCTGCAGTAGAAAATGGAATTAGCAGAGAGAGTGAAAGTAAATGAAACATATTTGGAAAAGTCCTCAGTATTACAGGGTCATTAACCATCTCCCTGAAGACAGCCTCTGAAGTTATGTTGCCTCTCTGCCTGTTAAAATAAACAAAAAACTTTAAGAATACTTATTTCTCTCAGACATGATCACGACAAATAATTTGTTAAATGAAATCAAATAAAAATTGTTAACTTGAAGAAATTAAAGTTCCCTTGATATACAATTTGTGTCATGAACATTCAAGTAACATTCAAGAAGCTTTTACTATTAAAAATTTCCATTAAAAAATGTCCACATAAAATAAAGAATCAGATTAATATTTACCTTGTGTCTGTAAAATGTTCATAGTATATTAAAAAAAAGAAACTTCAAAGGTCCAATCAGAATTATTTCATGCACCTCAAAAACTAACAAATAAAAAGGTTTTTAAAACTTGGTGTTAGTATTATAACAGATATTGGAAATGTAATTGCAATTACCCTACCCTGAAATTTATCATAAAGCATGTACGTGATAAAAAAAAATTACTTTAATATGTATAACTGGATTCTGAAGCTTTAATATTCGGCTCTGGTGATATCAGCTGGAATGTCACTTTCACAGTGTTGAAGGCAACCTTGGAACTCGTCAGTTTTAGAATTTCCATAGAATTCTGCCAAACTATGAATATCCCCCTAGAAAATATAAATTGAACCATATTTTAAAACTGAAATAATCTTTAAGTAGCATGATACTAACTTTCAATAGATTGTAGAACTGTTTATCCATCTATGACTGTAATTTAAAATAAAATACAGGAGGTTAATTACTATGCCAAAGTCTGTGGTAATAGCTTCTTGAATGGAGTCTGGAAGATTTCTAATATCTACTGACCCAAAAGCTTTCAGAACTGGTGAAGAAACAAAGGCATCCTCAACTTCTGCAATGAGTTTGTAGATGAAAGGAATTCCTGTACGTTCAAGGAAATGCTGTGGAGTTATGTCCACAAAACCCCTTCTTCTTATGACTAAATTTGTTCTGTCCAATATTTCATTGCAAAATGTGTCTGCTTTTGAAAATTTCGTTGATTAATCATTGTTCTTGAGGGAATCAATGAGTGAGCGCAGTTGTTCAGTAGTTTGTTTCACATGAAATGGCAAATATGTAGAGTTGACATCAGATCCTTGTAAACGTAGACGAAGTTTGTGCAGTGGCCTCAGAGCATCACGCAGCAATAAGATCATCGCAACTATATAATGGGTTTTGAAGAAGCCCTGGCTCCACGACCATAAATCTTAGCCAGCTCACCTTTGAGATCAATCAATAAATATCAGATTCCCGGCTTAACTTAGACTGTCTCACTTTTAGTGTGCCATAAGTGAGACTGAGCTCATTTTTAATTTTTCTCACTTGAGACAGAAACCGATACCACATCCGAGCAGGATATCAAATGCATTGTGGGATATTGTTAACATGTGACATGTGACATTGCCACGCCCACTAGGTATTGTGCAATCTTTTTGAAAAATACAACTATTATCAAACTTTTCCCTTTTTTGTCTTTTCATACAGTTTAACTGTTACGTCATTTTGACCATTCTGATGTAATATACGTTACCCCTCAGTGTCCGCCAGCGTCCGTTTTTGCAAAACGTAAATATGGCTGAGAAGGGTATTGCATTTTTACTTACCAAAAACACTAAGGGGACGACCATTTGATTCTGAGGGGGGGGGGGGGGGCTGGCAAAATTTTTTGAGACGGATTATTTATTTTCATGCCTGTCGAGGACAGATTATTTATTTTCAAGGACAGATTATTTATTTTCTTCTATGTCCTACCGTACCTGGATCAATTTATTCTAAAAGACTAATCATTTATATACCATATTCGGATACAGGATTTGGGGAGGGGACAGGTATAACTTTGTTAAGGCAAGAGGTCTGGGGCCGTCGTAAGGGCCCCAGTGGGTCCTGGGCGAATCCCTGGTGGAGGCCAAGGGAGTACACCCCCCCCCCCCCCCCCCCCCCCCCCCCCCCCCCCCCCCCCCCCCCCGAAGCTCTTGGGGTTTCGTGTATTTTAAGAGTAAAACCAGGCACTATTAGGCCTATAGTGGTATTGGTTTTTATGAACCAAAGTATGACAAAATTAATACTGGTCATACCGTACTTTTGCATGAAGTAAGTTCAGGGAGCAAAGCCACCTGAGGCTCTTGGGTTTTTCAATATGTACAAGAGTAAAACTTTTGTAGAAATTGGTTAGATGTGTACCAAAGTATGACATTATTAAGTCATATCATACTTTGAAAAGGGCCCAGGGGGCGAAGCCCCCTGAAGCTTTTGGGTTTTTGTGTATTTTAAGACTAAAACTAGGCACAAAAAATATTGGTATTGTCCCAAAGTATGACATAATCATTATTATTCATAACATACTTTGAAATTCGAAGGGAGGGCCTGGGGTCGTTCACATGTACGTCCCCCTTAAATCAGCCAGTGTATAATTTGTATTAAATTATCTGGAAAGTATAATTATTCAACAAGAAAATTTATCTTTTGTGGTGTATAAGAATTGGTTTGTATTTAAAGTTATTCATCACACCTACTAAGTGCACATTGTCATGTTGATAAACTGACTTAAGTATCCAGTCTGGTAATCTGATTTTAAATACTACTACAAATGTATTTTGTTCTGAAATGGCGAGCGGAGCGAGCCAAAAAAATTATTGAAATGAAGACTTTTGAGATTAAAAAACACGTAAATAAAAAAGGTATTTTTACAATATTTAATTATCAGAAGTCAAGGTCAGATTATTTATTTTCTCTGTAGTGGAGGACAGATTATTTATTTTCAACATTTTCAGGGACAGATTATTTATTTCCAAAATCTGCCAGGCCCCCCTCTCAGAATCAAATGGTCGTCCCCTAAGTAGTAAATGCCCTTTTGGACTAAAGAAGTATATGCGGCATATTGCATATATTTGCCCCAACAAAAGTCAAATTTTGAAAACTTCCTGAAATGTGCTGAATTCAATAAATTGTATGAGAAATATAAACTAACAGAAAATATTGTAGTGTCAAAGCAGTGTATTCACAATTTTTGTTTTTATGACGTCACAAACTAGGCCGATTTTATATCCTTTTTCAGAAAGAGGACAAAATTTCAACAGTTTTAGCTTTAAAATTTATAGAGCGCAAGTTTGTTCAGGAACAATATTGACATATTTCATTCTACACATTATATCAAAATATTGATCCTGAACACACAAGCGCTCGGTGACTTTTACTCAAAATGTCGACGAAATATGTACATTTTTCTGTAAAATTCATAAAAAACAAATTTACGTCATGTTTGTGACGTCATTACGTACATATGGCGTCATTACTTATGAAAATATTCAGTGCTTTGAAGTCAGCATATACTCCCCTGTTTAAGAACTTAATTACATATATCCATCAAAGTTTGGGGGGGGGGACAAATATTGGTTATTACCGAATAAAGTTCTTAGAAAAGGAAAGCCTTATTGAGGAAACTTCAAAGAGGGCCGATGTCATAGATGTCAAGTTTAAAGGAGCCAAGTCGGAAAAAGAACAGGGCTTGGGAGGAAATCACCACTGAGGTAAACGCGCAAGTTTACAACTGATTTTAACATGTTTAACATTTACATGACAAGAAGCTGAAAGACCCTCCCTGAAGGGTATTGAGGGAGGTTTAGAAACGCCCACACAAAAGATATCAAATTTATGTCAACCAGGTAAACAAAATCTTAATGGAAAAATAAATAAAATATATTTTTATGAATTTTGCTGAATAAGCTAATAATACACAGACATTGTGAATTTATGTACAATGTACATATATAATTATACAGTTATGTTATATATTTAATACTGAGAAGTTTCGTAATGTAAAAAACAGCAGTCAGTGCCTAACACAGAGATGAACACAGAAGAACTGCTAGGACCATCAAGCTGCAGTACAATACAGTCCACTTCCATCAAGACAGAGACATCTAAAGATACAGTACATCCTGAAAAAGGAAAAATAATATTAATGACATACATGTAGAGGTTTTATTAACAGAAAAAGAAAAACTTAAATTAGAAACAGAATACATCAAACTTAAAATGAACAAGCTAATTCAGAGAATTCGTGTCCCCCGCTTAGGGAAAAAGTCGGCTCTCCCTGACTGAATTTGTAGAATTATTAAATGTATACATGTGTACTGAAGCAAATAAAATACATGTATGTGAATATGCATATAAAGATTTGATTGCTTATTCTTTATTATCTTTATTATGTGTATAGAAGATTTTTTTATATGGAATATTTATCACACTGTAATGATGATTTTATAACCTCATAATTTTTTCATTTCACATGCTGAATACTATCATTTAGTTAAAAAAGAAAAGTATTAAAAAAAAAAAAAGTAAGGATTGACCGAGATTCGATCCCGGGACCTCTCACATTTGAAGTGAGAGACTTAACCACTACACCACGGAATCGCTTTACTCGGTGTGAAGTATATGCAGAACTGAAGTCACATACATGTATATATTCATGTTTTCATGTTCCATATTCTCAAATTTTTACACAATCCATGGTGTTTGATTTATTTAGCCTTTATTAAACAGTTCTAATAGATGTAATAAGAACATAAAGTCCGCCGAGAACCTGTTTTATACGCAATAACTCTCCTCATGCCCCTGCGCTAAAAATAGCGACATGTAATACTATATATACTAATAAAACAAACGGGGCGGGGCACCTTGAGAGGGACGAGAGACGTCCTAGGGAGTTTTGGTATAAAATTACATTGCATAAGCTCAAAATCTTCTTTAAATATCGCCCGGAAATGATAGTGTTACACACAAACAATGTGTAAATTTACGACCTTGAACTTTGACCTTTTGACCTCAAAATCAATAGGGGTCTTCATTAGGCCACAGGGAGTTGTTATGTAAAATTTCATTGCAATAGCTCAAATGGTTCTAGAGATATCGTGTGGAAACGAAAGTGTTTTAACAGACAGAATTTGCTTATTTATGACCTTGACCTTTGACCTTTTGACCTCAAAATCAATAGGGGTCTTCTTTAGTCCATAGGGAGTTGCTATGCTAAATTTCATTGCAAAAGCTCAAAGGGTTCTCGAGATATCGTGTGGAAACGAAAGCGTTACAGACAGACAGAAAGACGGACGGACAGACGGACGGACAAACCCAAATTAATATCCCCCACTTTTCAAGCGGGGGACAAAAAAAATTGTCATCAGAAAATGAGCTGATAGAAATGAAAAAGAAATTCTCTTATTGACATCAAAATGTCTGCCTCTTTCACAGTATATAGAACTGTATACGCAGATTCTCATCTATTAGATATGATAGGAGATATTGTTTTGAACATGAAGATTGATGAAATTAATGAACTTTAAAAATTTCAGCTTTACTCTGCCATTACATTTGTAAGCACTTTTATGGAGTGATTGTTTTATCTTATACACATGTAGTGACTATATGGGCCTAGATTTCACGTCTTATTGGATATACAGTATGTTAATTGTTTTTCGTGTTTTAGTAGATTTCCATGTTAATCACTCTGTGTTTGTCATTTGTTTATTGTTATAAGCACGTGAATTCCTTTTCAACTGTTCGCTTTAGAAAACAGAGAGAATTATACTCGCTCTCAAAAGTAGTTCAAGGCTATGTGGTCATGTACAGTTTTGCCATCACACTCTTCATTTATGACGATGTCAAAATGACGATTGACGATAAGACGATTGGCAAAATGTCTCCACGCATAATGCCAATAGTGTGTAAGAGGCAAAGATGCCTACAAAGGCACATGGGGGTGATACTCGCAACTCAGTATGTAAACATTAGAACCTACGCTTAATGACGCCAAATGTCTGCTCTATTACACTCTTGTCCAACAGTGGATAGTATTTATGACTGAGTAAAATTAAATACAGGTTAAATACTATGCCATAGTCTGTGGTATAGCTTCTTGAATGGAGTCTGGAAGATTTCTAATGTCTAATGACCCAAATGCTTGGAGCACTGGTGAACACACAAAGGCATCCTCAACTTCTGCAGTGAGTTTGTAGATGAAACGAATTCCTGTATGTTCAAGGAAATGCTGTGCATTTATGTCCACAAAACCCTACTCATGGCTAGATTTGTTCTGTTCAATATTTCATTGAAAAATGTGTCTGCTTTTGAAAATGTCGTTGATTAATGATTGTTCTTGAAGGAATCAATGAGTGCGTGCAGTTGTTCAGTAGTTTGTTTCACATGAAATGGCAAATTTTACATCAGATCCTTGTAAATATAGACTAATTATGTGCAGTGGCCTAAAAACATCACACAGCAATAAGATCATTGCAACTAATGGTTTCTGCAGAAGTCCTGCTGTAATGCCATAAATTTGAGGGTCCTCCTTTTCATTGTGAATCTCATCAAGTACATCCAATACCTGAACAAACCTATCACTGAACCTTGTGGATGCTGTTAAATGTGACAGCCATCTGGTCGTTGCTGCCTAGATTAAAATAAGAGGTTTTAATTCATAGGTTTGTTGAATATCATTGAACATAAGAGAACTTTTGTGGTGAATATCCTAAGAGTTTCCATACTGACAATAGAATACTGTGAACTATAACCAACACGGGATATTCTTTCATTAACACAAGGCGAGTCTATGGTTCCTTCAGTTTAAGTAGATACTATGGGGTGATATTTATCTCATTCGTCTATGTAAACCTAAGAAAATGCAACATTGAAATTCAAAATTAAAAGTAAATTGAGTTGGACTTTTATTTTATGATCATTTACAAGAAAAATAATCCTTGTCCTTGATTCGTATTCTTATTCGGAATATAAACAAATGATAACAGTTATTTACTCTAATATTTTTCTGTCATCATATGAATTATCCACTAGATACATAGTTCTATGCCTCGGTTTTTGATTTTGATGAATGGTGTTGCCATGGTTACTAAAAATAAAAATTTCTGTGAAATTCTTACAAAATGCTACTCCTCCTACAGTTTTGGTCCGATTTCAATCTAACTTGGCACACAAGTAGACTACACTAAGATAATAATTCTGTGCATCGGTTTTTGCTTTCGGTGAACGGTGTTGTCAAGGTTACTAACAATAGAAATTTCTGTGAAATTCTTTTAAAATGCTACTCTTCCTACAGTTTTGGTCCGATTTCAATATAACTTGGCACACAAGTAGACTACAATAAGATACACAAAATAGTGCAGCGGTTTTTGACGATGATGAACGGTGTTGCCATGGTTACTAAAAATAGAAATTTCTGTGAAATTCTTTCAAAATGCTCCTCCTGCTACACTTTTGGTCCGATTTCAATATAACTTGGCACACGAGTAGACTGTACTAAGATACATAATTCCGTGCATAGGATTTTATTTTGAGGAGTGGCAAGGATCATTATTTTACTTATTGCTGTTTTAAAGATTCAAGTCCATAATGCTACTTTGTTACAAGTACAAACCAATAGAGTTACAGTCTCGACAGAGACTTCTGGTTTTGAAATGTTTCACATAAATCGCTTCGGCACAGGTGATTAACACAATTATTCTTTAAACCAGAAGTCTCCAGTAGAGACTGTAGCTCTACTAGTTTGTACTTATAACAAAGGATAAGAAAAGAAGCCATTGCCATCAGACCAAAACTGTAGAAGGAGTAGCGTTTTAAAGGAATTTTACAGGCATTTATATTTTTAGTAACCATGGCAACACCGTTCATCGAAATCAAAAACAAATGCACTATTTAGTGTATCTTATTGTAGTCTACTTGTGTGCCAAATTATAATGAAATCAGATCAAAACTGTAGGAGGAATAGCAATTTAAAGGAATTTCACAGAAAATTCTATTTGTAGTAACCATAGCAACACCGTTCATCGAAATCAAAAACCGATGCACTATTTTATGTGTCTTAGTGTAGTCTACTTGTGTGCCAAGTTATATTGAAATCAGACCAAAACTGTGGAAGGAGTAGCATTTTAAAGGAATTTGACAGACATTTCTATTTTTAGTAACCGTGGCAACACTCTTTGTCGAAATCAAAAAGCGATGCACTATTGTATGTGTTTTAGTGTAGTCTACTTGTGTGCCAAGTTATATTTAAAATCAGACCAAAACTATAGGAGGAGTAGCATATTGAAAAATTGTTGACGGACAGACAGACAGACGGACGGACACCTTACTATCGCATAAGCTCTTCTGGTCTCTGACCAGTAGAGCTAAAAATTTCCATCTTAATAATGTTCATGTTAATAATCTTGTCGCATCCTTGTGAATCCGAAATTTGCTTGGGAAAAGTTACTATTACTCTGGTAAAAAATATTTCACAATAACTTCAACTTACTGTCAAATCTGAGGATATTTTCAACACAATTTCTTCATCTTTGAAACAAAGCCATCACACATTTTTCCCAAGCAAGATTCAGTTAGATGGGAAACTCCTCTTACAGATTTCCACAAAATCTCAAATAAATCCTCAGTAATCACCTGCGCCAGACTCTTTTATTTGTATTCATCACCATATTGTGATAAATGCCTTTAACTCCAGTGCAAGCGAGATAACTCTTGTAGCCTTATTCCCGATGAAACAATTTCAAGGCCTACATCGAGTAATAAAATCAAGCCCCTAGCGATACTGATTTAGAATATTCTAGAAGGAAGAGAGCATGGAAGCAGCCGGACATCTTTAAAATATTCCACCCATTCACCCTTCCCAAAGTACAAGAACATATACTTGCTGTGTTTTTTCTTTAATTCTGTGATTTCAGTGAATGGAGTCTGTTCACTATTGAAATTCAAGAAAGTTGCACATGGAGAACTTGTATCTGAAAGACTCGTGAAAATAATATGGACAATACGTAATGGTGTACACAGTGGGACAGTTCTGTGAAATAGCCGAAATGTCATTGATTAGCAATGGTTGCTAAGGAATAATTGGTTCTTTTTTTTCAATGACGGTGGTGTTTATAGCAATGTTAATAAATACTTTGGGATTTTGACAATGTGTAACACAGGTTAAGTGTTCATTCATAGTATGCAAATGCACAATTTTTTATTAGTTGGGGAGATTAGGGTCAAGTCTGAATTGTCACAATCTGGGACGGGGGTGGCAGAGTTCGGAGATTACCACAAATGATGATTTCTACCATGTCTGGCTCAAAAAACTCGGGGTAATCTATCCTCAGTACTGGGGAGAATTTAGGGGTTACCTCAGTGGTACCTGAGGGACCAGCTTGATCGTTGTGGTACCAAGGGCAGGCTTTGGGGGTCTACCCCTGGGGGTGTTATCCCCAGGTAGTTTTGAACCAGGGGAGACAGTATAGAGTTAGGGCCTGAGTCAGAACTTGAATTCCTTGTTCATATGTAAAAGTCAGTCTTGTTAGCACCAAGACGTCTGTTCCAACCACAGTTATTTTCCCTATTGGGGCGCTATCGCGCCAGGTTAGTAGGAACGGAATCCCGGTAGGCAGGAAGCGATTCAACCAGTTTACTTTCATATACAATGTATAGATTGTGACAAACGCGTGCCATGAACTGTAAATGCTGTTTTATTAATAAATCGAGTTTAACTGATATGAGTAACAATATTTCATCGGGTTCGATGTTCAACTTAATGCTTACAATTTACGCCATGCTTGTTTACATGTTCTAATAATATAGGAAAAAGAGTACCAAAGACCCAGATTTTAACATCATTTCCTGGTTGAACAAGATGAAGCAGAGTAATAAATGGGTAGGCTTTACCTGATTGGCTGAATTCAGGTATGTAAATATTTTCATTTTAAAGTAAAAATATTAATGTTTGAAATAAATGATGAATGTGGGAATATTACAGAAAATATAAAAATACCAGGGGAGATTGTAGGAGTGGGGATTGATATTTTTGGCAGGGTGTCATTTACTGCCGATCGCTGTAAGTTCTAAATAACTACAAATTTGACCTATAAACGCCGCGGCACGGTATATTTTTTTCCGTGTTTTTAATAAGTGCTTAGAACGAACTTTCAAATGATATCATAGATTTGTTTGAACGGGAATTAGTAAATTACTTGGAGGGCATAAGGTTTGTATAGAGTTCTATGGGAAATTAATTGGTACTCTTTTCCCATAAATGTAGTCTAGTTGAAACTGACTTTTCGTTTATACCAGGAGGCAGCAGCATATTGAAACATGGTGTCAGAAGTTTCGGACCATTATTAGTGAGTACGGAGATTGAAAATATTGTGTAACCAGCCACAATTAGAGACAAAGTGACATTTTCCTTTGTTATTGTTCGAGAGCGCGCCAAAATCGACAACAATGGAAAACGTACTTCATCCGCCCGAAACAATGGATTTCGATGCTAAAAATCCACAGCACGATGCAGTTTCAAACTACCGATGAGCAGGGGAACAAAGTGAATATGGAAGAGAAAAATATTACTGTAAAACTCATCCTAGCAGAATTTGACAAACACTGTGATCCCAAGAAAAACGAAACAGTCGAGAGGTACAAATTCTACAGTCGAAACCAGCAGATAGGTGACACATTTGACAAATTCTTAGCAGAAGTTAGAATTTTGGCTGACACTTGTAACTTTGGAACTCTCAAAGACTCAATGATAAGAGACCGAATTGTTTGTGGCGTAAGTGATTCTGGGCTGCGAGAAAGGCTTCTACGTGAGGTCGATCTGGACTTGGAGAAATGCATCGATGTGTGTAGAGCCACTGAAGTCTCCAAGGAGCAGAACAAGGAAATTCAACCACAGGCTGCAGGAATCTCTGTGCATGCAAGAAGAGCTTCAAGAAACAGCCACAATTGTCCTAGAAACCACAGCAACAGGTACAAGCGAGACAAGAACCTAGTCAATGCAAGTACTGTGGAAGTCGCCATACCAAAGGAAAGCGAAATTGCAAAGCCTATGGCCATCAGTGCAGGAAGTGTCGCAAACTTCATCACTTTGAAAATGTCTGCAATTCCACAAAGTCAACGGTCCATCAAATCCAAGAGAGTGCCGAATCACACTCTGATGATTACTATTCTATATATAGCGTAGATCTCAAAAACAACAGCGAGTCAGTAAATGCAATTAACCAAGCTACCGCAAACAAGGTATTTGCCACTTTGTCGGTCAACGGACAGTGTGTGAAATTTCAAGTGGACAGTGGGGCGACCTGCAACATACTCCCAAGAAATTATTTGACAGATAACAATGCCATCACAGAGACAGACCAAATACTCAGCATGTATAACAACACGACAATCAAACCACTGGGCAAGTGTAACCTAAAATTCAAAAATCCTAAGAGTGGAGGAAAATACAAAGCGGATTTCATCACACTGGATGGCTCATGTCAACCAATACTTGGTTCCAAATCTTCTCAAGCCTTGAAATTAATCACGGTCGAGAACGAAAACATCCTTGAAATCAATATGAGAAAACAACCATGGTCAAAGGAGAACATTTGCAGAGAATACCATGATATGTTTACTGGCCTAGGACACCTGAAAGGAGATTACAGCCTCCAGATTGATCCGAGTGTCAAACCAGTTGTTCTTGCTCCACGGAAAGTTCCACTCGCAATCAAGAATGACTTAGAAAAGGAACTGGAGAGACTAGTACAACTGGAAATTTTAGCCAAAGTTACTGAGCCTACACCATGGGTCTCCAGCTTGGTTGTAGCAAGGAAGCCAAGTGGAAAACTCAGAGTCTGCATAGACGCCCAAGACCTGAACAAGGGACTGCAGCGAGCGCACTACCCTATGCCTACAATAGAGGACATCTTACCAGATTTGTCAGATGCCAAATGCTTCAGCGTCTTAGATGCCAAAGATGGCTTTTGGCATGTTCGTCTGGACTACGAAAGCTCTCTTATGACTACTTTTAACAGTCCGTTTGGCAGATTCCGCTGGCTCCGCATGCCATTCGGTATCAACACTGCGCCAGAGGAATTTCAGCGTCGCCAGCATCAAGCACTGGAAGGACTACCTGGAGTCAAGAGTATACATGATGACATACTGGTGTTTGGAGAAGGAAACACAGAAGCAGAAGCGCATGAGGATCACGACAGAAACTTTGTCAGTCTCATGATGAGATGTAGAGAACAGCAGCTCAAACTCAATAAGGACAAGATGAAATTTCGACAGTCAGAAGTAAAATTCATACGACACACGATCATTAATAAAGGACTCAAGGCAGACCCCGAAAAAGTCAAAGCAGTCTTGGATATGCCAAATCCAACTGACGTAGCAGGAGTCCGACGATTCATTGGATTTATGACATATTTAGCAAAATTCTTACCAAAGCTTAGTGACATCTGCGAGCCGCTGCGTAAGTTAACACAGAAAGATGTTGAATGGCATTGGACCCTACAACATGACGAAGCTGTAAAATAAGTGAAAAATCTAGTCACAGCAGATCCTGTGTTACAGTACTTCAATCCAGAAAAGGCACTAACACAACAATGCGACGCCTCGGAGAAAGGACTTGGAGCAGCTTTGTTGCAAGAGGACAAGCCGATTGCCTTTGCCAGCCGTGCCCTGACCGAAACTGAAACCCGCTACGCACAAATACGCTTCTGGCGGTGATATTCGGGCTTGAACATTTCAATGTTTACACATTTGGGAGACCAGTATCAGTCCAATCAGATCACAAACCTTTGGAGATGATTGTGAATAAGCCTCTTTACAAAGCGTCTCCAGAGCATGCTGCTCAGGATGCAAAAGTATGAAGTAAATCTTAAGTACCGTCCTGGAAAGAACATGGAGCTAGCTGATACCTTAAGTCGTGCGTATCTGCCCAATGAGAAACCATCAAAGGCGGAGTCATTAGTAGAAGCGATAAATACTAGTATGCTACAATTCCTGCTAATTGCACCAAACCGTTTGAAAGACATTCAGGACGAAACTGCAAAGGATAATACCCTGCAAAATTTAGGCGCATTCATCAGAAATGGGTGGCCAGACTGCAAAACCTTAGTTCCAGAACTCATAGTTCCCTACTTTGAGATCAGAGATGAACTGTCTATCCAAAATGGAGTCATTTTTAAAGGAGACAGAGCAGTTATTCCACAAGCACTACGCAAGGATATGCTAACAAGGATACATTCATCACACCTTGGAATCGAGGGATGCCTACGACGAGCCAGGGAATCTGTGTACTGGCCACAAATGAACACTGAAGTTAAGGACTTCATACAAAAAAGTGAATCATGCCGCACTTTTGACAACAACCATGCCCAAGGAATAGAACCTCTACAACATCACGAGGTACAGTGGCTGGAACGTTATTGTTGACAACTTACACGAACGATCACGTTACACGAACGATTCCGCACGATTAACGCACGATTAAACCTGTTACACGAACGATCTTTCACGTTCACGATTCTACACGTTACACGATCTTACACGATTGTTAACGCAAACGCACGATTCTTCACTCAAAATAGTTCAAAATATTTAGGAATCTGGTATTTTCAAAACGAAATTCGGCTTAATACTTATTTAAGATTTCAAAGAATTATCAATATTATTTCATAGACGTTTAAGAAAAAACGGAAAATGATATTTCTGTAACTAAATATATGCAAGATTTAATATTTTAGATTAAAAATAATTATTTCTAAGGTAATTCTCCGATTAAAAAAAACGGATTTTGTTCGTTCTATTAGACGATGTACATGTACACTGTATGTGGGTCGTATAATTTGATTGAATTGGATATCATGATATGCAGAAAGGGGGATACGATTGAACAAAAATGGCAGCATGGAATGACTTAAATTATAATTACAAATTTTATCCTTATGTTTCCAATGATTCAATGTCTGATAAACTTGCCAATAATTCAACTTTTTTATTTGCAGAAATTTAAAATTAATTAATTACAAATAGGCTCAAGAGATAAACACAGATAATCAAAACTCCCGAAAATCTTGCCGTGTCCATGTATACAATGTATTTGTCGACTAACTAGTTATGTAAGCATTGAGAAATGTTTACTTCTTTTTAAAAAAAATATATATTTATTTATTTTCAATGAATTGATTTCAAGATAATCTTGACCACAATAAGAAGTAAATAATAATTAAAATCAGATTTTTCAAAAAGGCGTTAAAGATCTAAGTACGGTTTATCACAATATTGATCGCGCTATTTGACGAGAACTTAATATTGTACGACTTACTATATTGCTTGTTTACAGGCGATAATTAGTTCGTTCTGCATTCTATTATGTAAATAGCGCTTTTTCATTTTATTTGGATTTTAATTAATAAATTAAGAAAAACAAACAAGGGAAATGCTTATATTACAAATAACATTCCGTAAAAAACTTACAAAACGAAATTTACACGATTCCAAACGCACGATCTCGCACGATTAAAAATGCACACGATTGAGTCTGATACACGAACGATCTCGCACGTTAGACGAACGATCACTCACGATACACGAACGATTCTACACGATTGGTTTGTCAACAATAACGTTCCGACCACTGTACCACCACGTCCCTGGGCGAAGCTTGGACTCGACATCTTCACTTTCGACCAACGTAACTACTTGATAGTAACTGATTACTTCTCAAACTTCTTCGAGATTGATGCATTGGACAGAATGACATCCCATGAGATCATTAGACGACTACGAGCACAATTCGCGAGACATGGAATCCCAGACCTGTGTGTGTCAGACAACGGTCCTCAATTTGCCTCCGAAGAATTTGCTAAGTTTGCCCAACTGTGGGACCTCCAACATGTTACATCTTCACCACACTACCCACAAAGCAATGGGCAAGCCGAACAAGCAGTGAAAGTTGCCAAACAAAATCTAAAGAAAGCAAAACATGCAAAATCTGATCCTTATCTTGCATTGTTGGATTTCAGGAACACACCTACACAGCATGTGGGAACCAGTCCAGTCATGAGACATGGGAAGGAGAACAAAAACACTACTACCCACGAAAGGAAAGTTATTACAGCCGAAAGATGCAGCATTTGAGAAAGAGAAGATCGACAATGCCAAACAAAAACAAGCAGAGTATTACAACAGATCTGCACACCCATTATCGCAACTATCAGTTGGTGAGACTGTCCGAGTCAAAACCCCTAATAGACTATGGGAGAAAGGAACGGTTACGGAAGCAATACCGGAAAGGAGATCATACAAGGTAACGACCGAGGCCGGAGCAAACTATACTAGAAACAAAACATTTGCGTAAATCAAATGAATTGCCCGTGTCAAGAGACATTCCGTATGATCTTCCGTGTGAGACAAATGAGGCCAAGGAAGTTGCACCTGAAATTCAAAAGCCAGTAACTGACCCTAAGAACACCTTTACTCGATCTGGACGTGAAGTGAAACCGCCGGTTAAATTCAATGACTATGTTAAATCATGATTTGTTGATAGACATTTTAACTTGAGTAGATGCCAAGATGATTTTGTTTAGTGTAGCTAGGAACGTTTTATTCATTTCATTGATGTTGCACTTTACCATTTTGCATATAATACTCATAGTCCAATTTCTAGTCATATACCGAGCCAGTGTCACTTTTAGGCATAATATAAATTTCTTCATTGTCCATACTATTCTAACTAAAGAAAAGGGGATGTAACAATATTTGATAGGGTTCGATGTTCAACTTAATGCTTACAATTTACGCCATGCTTGTTTACATGTTCTAATAAATGTAGTCTAGTTGAAACTGACTTTTCGTTTATACCAGGAGGCAGCAGCATATTGAAACAATATGTTCTTAATAGTTCTGTGTCTGGAATTAAACACATACCGAGCCGAGGTATAAAAAAGGTTAAGTGTCAAACTTATTTATATCGTATACATTTTGAACACGCTGACTTTTATACAAGAGTATTAAAGCAAAGATATCTAAAATATTCGGATATATAAGATTTTTAAAAAAAATTAAAACAAGTTTATTTTACACTGGTTTTAACTAAAGATATATCATATCCAGGTTGAAATAAGACGAAGTTGATGACACTCTCCCCATTATTATAGCTCAAGTATGCAGTGATTTACGTCATTTTCAATTATGACGTCATACTTTTGTAGTTCAGAGAAGTGAATGCACAGTGTACACTGTGATATTCTCTGGGAATCCTTAACGTACATGCGTTTACCTAAAACATAATAAATTGATCATTTGTTACCATTTTATTTTCATGGTCCATAATTAACCGTCACTTCTCCACTCATTGCATTTGTTCCTTCAAAACCAATAAACCTCACTTTCGTGAGATCAACATTTCTGTTGAAAGAACTGCTCAATGGCTGTCAGCAGGCTAAAAACTAGCTGCAGATCTGTAGCTCTCCGAAAAAAAAATATATTGATAGACCGGAGAGCTACAGTGCCACCCATTGAAAAAACTGTATATTTATTGCGCACAAAAAAGTGCGCTCGGTTCTTAATTAATTCTTCCAAATTCTTACCTCAATTGCAAATAAGGAAAGATTTCAAAAAATTCCTTTATCTTCTATCAAGTACACTCGTAGTTGACATTCAAACGAAGCATATTGGACCGAATTATCTTTGAAACCAAAATGGCAGTATAAATAAGCGAAATGTTCGATGATTAGAATATCAGGGTCAGGAGGCCTATTAACAACAATTATGAGGAATGTTTGGTTGTGGAAAAAGCGAAAGAGTATGTTAGGAACCCACGGTTAGTTATATTTTGAGATTACAGTCTGAAAAACATGGAGAAATAAATCGATAACCGAGCGCAGTTTTTTATGCGCAATAAATATACATTTTTTCAATGGGTGGCACTGTAGCTCTCCGGTCTATCAATATATATTTTTTCGGAGAGCTACAGACCTGCAGCTAGCTAAAAACATCCTTTTTTTGTACATGTGTCAGTCCCATGTTGTGCTCTTTTACCTCATTATTGTGTAACCATTTGCACATTATTGAAAATTGTTCTCTGTTAGCCTCATCTGTACTCTCGTCCGCTAATAAGGTAAATGCGAGGATAAAAATTCTTCCTCAATAGGTCTGATTATTGCTTCTATTATATCGGTAACCACAGTAGACGACAAATAAGTTACCGATGGATTTTTATCAAGATAAGCGGACAGTTCTTCAACACCCAGGTCTGCAATGAATTTAATGAATTCTTCAGTTTAAGGTAAGTGCCCATCTTTTCCTTACCAGAAAAGAAGCACATCGTACTAATTTCTCAAGATATTTTCTGGCAGATAGTATTTTCATTTCGTCACAAGCAGCTGCAGAAAACTTGGACCACATAGAACTTATTTTGATCTGTAGTGTGTGTACGTAAAAAAAGATGTGGTATGTCTTTAGGCTTGTTTATGTTTTCCAACTTTCTAGTGGGATGAGTACCCCGCAATACTCCCTTGTCAATAAATTTACGTTGTGGGCCTGGCTCTGGAGCAAGTTCACAGTTAAATTATCGTTTGTCATTCGAAACCACTGACGGACACTCATCAACTTCAGACTTAGTCTGAATTCTCTGACTCATCGATCAGAAGTTTAGACGTATTTATGCACAAGCTCGCCGATTCCTCATTAACAAGTTTTATATTCTCAGACTGTCGCTACAAGTACTAATGTTTTTGTCCGGTGGAAACCAGCACTCGGCGTCGGAACTACATGGTTGATTTTTCAGTTTGGCTATTCTGACATTCGGCATCAGTAAAAGTGCAAATCGTGCTTTGAGTTTCACTTTCGGTAACTGTATGGTTGGAAAAGTATATGTAAATAAGTTTAACTTGCTTTGTATCACCGAGTTTATTATTTTTTTTTTACTGTAATACTTTGAATTGTGCGACATGGTGACAATGTGGTGACCTTTACTTCGAGCATGCGTTTTAGATTTTTTAAAATATCGATCCCCATTTTGTTATCACGAACTTTGGGACACGTATTTTATTTTTCTTAAACGATATTTACATGTATTTGGTGGCCATCTCAAAGGGTCCCGCTTTTAGCAATAAACATGAAAATGAAGGTAGCTAAAAAGGGTTTATTTTGAAGGTGTTTGAGATTAAAGGGGACAAAAAGTAACTACTCCCTGAAAAATAATACAACTAAAAAACTTTTAAAAGTGTATCCTCTATGAAAATTGTTGCATATCCTCTATTAAAATATGGAAGGAAAACTCACAGATGTTCCATATCCAGTCAATTTGTTTGAGACTGAGTGGACGTAAGGGAATGAAATTATGCACCAAACAAAGATTTTACACAGAGAGGCTATTTTTGACCTTGACCCTTGACCTAGAAACTTTGTTCAAGATCACTGCACATTCACTGACCAACAGCACTCTGTGAGTGAAGTATGAGCACATTGGACCGATAGGAGAGAAAATATGCTCCGAAGCAGTATTTCATATTATTCTGCTATGACCTTAACCTTTGACATAGAAATATGGTTCAAGGTCTCTGCACACCCTTCACCCAAAGGCACTCTGTTTGTGAGGTATGAATCTAGTTGGACAAGGGGCAGAGATATGCTTCGAACTAGTATTTTTCATATAATTCTGCTGTGACCCAGACCTAGACACATGGTTCAAGGTCACTGCACACCCGTTACCCAAAGGCACTCTGTGTTTGAAGTATGATCCAGAGAGAGAAGAGAGAAGATATGCTTCGGACAAAAGATTTCGGACGGACAATGAGACGGACGGACTGATCACTATAGGGCGCCTGCAGAGCGAGGCCCTAATAATCTATTAATAGTACTGACATCAGCTATTTGTGTACAGTAGCTTTGTAATTACACAACTCTGGATTTGAAATCTTAGTAAAATAGAATTTGAGATATGGTTTGGTGACCATTTGGAAATATTTGAATTAAAACATGGAATTGGAGATTACTGTTGCGTCTTGCTTCTTCAATAATTATCCCCTCGCGCAACTGGTTGCAGAGGGTTATAGCATCGCAAATTTACGCGTGTGTGTGTTAGTGTGTCCATTACAGCTTGTGGGCAAAATTTAAAGAGAACCATTGGACTATCACTTCTCAGTTTCCACAAATTTTTGTGGCATTGTAAAAGAAGAACCCTATTCATTTTCAAATTACTCGGTGAAATATTTCTTAAGATTTTTACTACCTTCGAACCCTGACATGAATACGTTTTTATGTCTTCAAATACATTTTAAACTTAATCTTAATCACTGATAGACTGCATGTAGATGTCTGCATGTTTTTATGAAAACATTGTAATGGAATTTAGGAATATTAATTTTTCAGAGGACGATTTCAAAAGAAAGATCAGAAGTGGACGTTTAATAATTTGAATTCATCACAACAATATAAGGATGTCCACTGTGAAAAGAAACATTTTTATTATAAATCTGTGCGCTAAAGGGTGATCATCATTTCCAGATAAGACCACCTGATACTGATCCTTGCCGATGCTACCAGTGGACAGCTGAGAGTATATAAATATCCATGACCTTAATATAATGCATGTCTCATTTGGATACCTCCACTTGATACCTTCAAGCAAGAACTTTATGAAACAACCACCGACCCTATAAGAGGGTTGCTGCCAAAAGTTGAAATGGCCCTTCCAATAGGTCATGTGCTGAAAGGTTAATCAAATTCTTTTTGAAAAATTCTGGGTGAAAAAGGATATATTTTTGCAGAAGTAACTGATGATCTGATCCCAATTTTTCCACCATGGCCAGCTTCATCAGAATGTGGTGGAAGTATTGTGATTCCATGTAAATTTCATTTTTATCATGTCAAGAAAAAAAATTGTAATGAATTTGCTAAGAGAATCATTAAGTAATTGAAGGTGATTACATCAGAGTAGAACAGAAAATACCTTTTATTACCCTTATATCTACTCCTAAAGAAAGTTGTTATCTGTTTTATCATATTCAAATTTTGTTTTCCAATGTATCATGTGAGCGAGATAAATATTTGATATGAAAGATAAATACGAGTCTCTTCATTAGTGCACCTCCATGAATATACCAACTACCTTCGGTTCATAAGCTAAAAAGGGTTGTAAAATATTTATTTCATTCTAATCATTGTTTGTGTTTAAGATTATTGATAAGCATAAATTAAATAATTCATAGTGAGAATAAAACTTCAATATTTTCAAAAGAAAATTAGACTGGCAGACCCTTCCTCTTCTGGATTGACATATTTTTTTGCCAAACTCGAGGTTATCTGAAGGAGAAGGTAAGAAGAAGGTACAGTTTTGACTAGATTGTGCCCAAAAATTGAATGTTCTTCAAAAGTTATGAAATTGATTTAATAAGAGTTGAACATATACATATGATAAATCATTGAAGAATATCGCATGTTGGATGATCATTTTGGAAATATGACGTCAATAATATGGTACATTTCTTAGTTTTGTGCAGAAAAGCCTCAAAATGACTCATTTCTGTGTTTATTTTCCTTTTGAAAATAGTTCCAGAGCCATCACCCACATTTTGGATATATTGTGTAAAAAATGCTTTGAACAGTCACATATCTAAAAATCTTTGTGGGTGATACATGTGCTGTATGTTTTCTGAAAGAAAATTCCACTGAAAATTGATTTCTTCTGCAACTTCTTAAAGAAAATACGGGAAAATGCACAAGTTCATGGCGTCACAATCAGAATTTAGGAGGTCATAATATAAGAGAAACAATTTATAGGTTTTGACTTCATTGAATTTCAGTAAGTCAGAAAAGATTAATTTAATTTCTTATATCACTTCCATATTTTAAACTAGATGTGTTTGTGAAACACTATGCGCCCGGCGGCAACAAAGTTCAAAAAACTATTTCAGCAGATAAGTCTAAGTCAAGGTCACAAGGTCATTGACTTTGGTGTCATTTGAAGAACTTCATTAGTGGAGTATGCACACCAAACATGAAGTCTCTATCTCTCATGGTTCAAAAGTTATGGAGTAAGATTGTAAAATCTATCTTTAGCATATACATCACAGTCAAGGTCAGAAAGTCAAAGACCTTGGTGTCATCTGACAGAGCGTTATTGAAGGAGTATGCATATCAAATATGAAGTCTCTTTCTCTCATGGTTCAAAAGTTATGGCGAAAATTCGAAAATGCTATTTTTAGCAAGTAGGTCACAGTCAAGGTCACAAGGTCATTGACCTTGGTGTCATTTAAAAGAACTTTATTGGTGGAGTATGAATACTAAATATGAAGTCTATCTTTCATGGTTAAAAAGATATGGCGAAGGTTAAAATTGACAACAGACAGACAAACAGATAAACAGACAGGACAAAAACAAAATACGCCTCGGATCTATCGGTCCAGGCGCATAAAATACAGGGCCAAATGTATGGAAAGTGTACCTTGTTCTTTTAACATATTGATATTTTGTAGAGGAGAATCATATCCTGTAGGACGTTTGTGATACAACTGCAAACAAGTAGCAACATTTTTTGGCCGTCTACATACCGGAAGATTTAATTTGGATTCCTCTTATCTAAATAGAAGCATAATCATTTTATTGTGGTGCATTTGGAATAACAAGTTTCTTGTAGAAGGTCCCTTTTCTGTCTATTTGTGTTATTTTATGTAGGGGACCCTTTTTTACCCCATTTCTGTAAACGCCAAATTTTTTTTACAATGTAAACAATTCTGTTACTTGTCAAAAGTGGCACAATTTTGTCACATAAAACTGAACGCAGTTCGAAATCTTGTCCTAATTTCCATTTGATTCAGTTTTGAATTATTTTTTTTGATATGATATCGAGTACATTTTTCAAAGTTTAGTTAAACAGAAATATAATATTTCGATGTATGAAAAATGAAGCACTTCGATTACAAATTTCAACTGAAGGATATTTTTGGGGTATTGTGTGCGAGAGGATAAAAAGGCTTTCTTTAGGAGGAGTAGCATTTTGAAAAACTGTTTACATATAAAGATGGACGGAAACCTTAATATCGCACAAGCTATTTTGGTCTTCGACCAGTACAGCTATAAATCATCTACCTTTGCAAGGATATTGCCTACTCTGCAGCTGCCTTTTCTCCAAGTAAATTTAGGATTTCCCTTGCTGTGTCCTTCAAAAAACTTCTCACTGGCTTCATGATAAGGCCACTGCATGACCTTTTAAACACTGAACCTCGTATGACCATACATCAAAGTTCACTCCTTATTTTGCTTGCTTACTGCCACTAAAAGTTGGGAGTTTAATAGATGGGAGTTGATATTCTGAAACATAGCAGAGCTATGAATATCCAGAGCGATAGCGTAAGATCTGAAGCTTGTTTATAACCTGGTAAGAATACATGAATTTGGAAAATGGTACTTGACCTAGAGGCGGTAATTTGGGTATAACGCACCTTCACGTAAACCTTGCTCATTGTAGGTGTAATAGTTTGAATTTTCTGCGATTTCAACATATCAAATTCTTCCTTAGGTATTACCCTGCAACATTTGATCTATATGTTCTTGCAGATCTTTATGTATTCATGCTTTTTATGTTGATTTGAGGATAATCAGATGAATGACAACAAATCACAAGTTATTGCAAAGTGCATCTTTCACCACCGTTGTAATCATACAATCGAATTCTGTACAAAAATATATATCATACACAATAAACCTTAAAATATATACCCATATAGACATGTCTGTCCAACTGTACTGTAGTTTACAATCTAAACATTGGTTGAAAGTGCTGCAAATAAAATAGTGATTGCTCGCAGGAAACAAATAATTTTCAACTATTACATAAATATTGCATGTAGTTGAGTGTATTATTGAAAATTTTCTCCTCAAGAAAACCATTGTCAACCGATGCGCAGCTGACGTTGACAACTGTTTTGTAAAGTGAAAATTTGTAAAAATTACACTCAACTACTATACTACATGTAATTTTTAGTTCTACTGGTCAGAGACCAGAAGAGCTTATGCGATAGTAATGCGTCCGGCGTCCGTCTGTCTGTCCGTCTGTCTATAAACAATTTTTCAAAATGCTACTCCTCCTACAGTTTTGGTCTAATTTCAATATAACTTGGCACACAAGCAGACTACACTAAGATACATAATTCCGTTTATCGGTTTTTGATTTCGATAAACGGTGTTGCCGTGGTTACTAAAAATAGGCATTTCTGTGAAATTCTTTCAAAATGCTACTCCTCCTACAGTTTTGCATAGGCGCTCCCCATGTAATTCTGTAAATGACGTATGATAAGTATATATATAGGTCTACCCCTCTCTCTATACTATAAATTATCCAAGGCTTGTAACTGGGCGCCATTGTGGATTTCGCTTGGGACCTCTGACTGACTTACTTCAAGAATTTTTGGGGTATACTTGGCTGTTTATGAGCATCGGGTACTCTAATTTATTGAAATAAAATATTTGCAAGCTTTTATCCAGCACCATTCCGTCGCTTTCTCTTGTTTTCAAGCATTTCTCTATTACTTCGTCATACATAGCTGATCTCGGCCGGAAGAAGTCGATTTCGTCGATTTTCAACAACTCGTTCGAAAATAACTTTCGGAAGTTTGACAATATATAGTGGGGGAAAGTACATAGGCGCTTGGTTTCAGGATGGTGTATTTTGTGTATTATATGTTTTTTGGTGTGTCTGAATACCTTCATTAAAATAAAAATGAAAATCCATGAAATTAGCACGTTCAAAAATGTCATATTCCTCGGAGTTTTTTTTTCTCTCTGAGGTACATTTTTTTCCTGTACACAAGCCCCTGTGATACTCTTTGAGAAAATAAAGAAAGATATCTCGGAGAGGGGTACTCATTTTTCTAACTGATTTATTTTCTCTTTACAAGTCCGTATGAGACAGGCACGTAGCAACAGGGGGGGGGGGGCTGCCCAGCGCCCCACTTTTTTACCCCAACGCTACCTTTACTATTGAAAATGTCCATTGAAAGGTTGGTTGGTCCCCCACTTCTTACCAACTGTATGGGGAAAAAAAATGGAAGTGAAAGGAAGTTGGCCTTGAAAAAATTTGGCCACTAACCCCCCCCCCCCCCTGAAAATAGGATTTTCGTGCATAAGTGTTTTTTTCTCTTCTTTTTTCTCTTTTTTTTTTTTTTTTTTTTTTGGCTTGTCAACTTTTACAGGTAAGTGAATTTTTTTTCTCTGGTTGCCCCCCCCTTTCAAAAACGATGCAACGTGGCTTTGAGATTACAGATATATACTGTAAATATGACATTTTTAAAACGTACTAATTTCAGCGAATTTTCATTTTTATTTTAATGAGGTTATTCAGACACACCAAAAAACATATAATACACAAAATATACCATCCTGAAACCAAGCGCCTATGAACTTTCCCCCACCATATATTGTCAAACTTCCGAAAGTTATTTTCGAACGAGTTGTTGAAAATCGACGAAATCGACTTCTTCCGGCCGAGATCAGCTATGTGTGGCGCAGTAATAGAGAAATGCTTGAAAACAAGAGAAAGCGACGGAATGGTGCTGGATAAAAGCTTGCAAATATTTTATTTCAATAAATTAGAGTACCCGATGCTGATAAACAGCCCAGTATACCCCAGAAACCCTAGAAGTAAGTCAGTCAGAGGTCCAAGGCGAAATCCACAATGGCGCCCAGTTACAAGCCTTGGATAATTTATAGTATAGAGGGGTAGACCTATATATACTTATCATACGTCATTTACAGAATTACATGGGGAGCGCCTATGCAGTTTTGGTCTGATTTCAATATAACTTGGCAAACAAGTAGACTACACTAAAATACCCAATTCTGTTTATCGGTTTTTGATTTCGATCAACGGTGTTGCCGTGGTAACTAAAAATAGAAATTTCTGTGAAATTTCTTTCAAAATGCTACTCCTCCTACAGTGTTGGTCTGATTTCAATATAACTTGGCAAACAAGTAGACTACACTAAGATACCTAATTGTGTGTATCGGTTTTTGATTTCGATAAACGGTGTTGCCGTGGTTACTAAAAATAGAAATCTCTGTGAAATTCTTTCAAAATGCTACTCCTCCTACAGTTTTGGTCTGATTTCAATATAACTTGGCATGCAAGTAGACTATACTTAGATACATAATTCTGTTTATCGGTTTTTGATTTCCATGAACGATGTTGTCGTGGTTACTAAAAATAGAAATTTCATTAAAATGGTTTCAAAATGCTACTCCTCCAACAGTATTGGTCTGATTTCAATATAACTTGGCACACAAGTAGACTTCACTAAGATACATAATTAGTTTATCGGTTTTTGATTTCCATGAACGGTGTAGTCGTGGTTACTAAAAATAGAAATTTCTGTAAAATTGTTTCAAAGGCTTTTCCTCCTATTTTGGTCTGATTTCAATATAACTTGGCAAATAAAGTAGACTACACTAAGATCCATAATTGTGTGTATCGGTTTTTGATTTCCATGAATGGTGTTGCCGTGACTACTTAAAATAAAAATGACCTTCGTTCCGCAAATCTACATAACATGCCTACTTACCCTAAAAAGGTTTCGCCTTAATCGGATGTGTACTTTACAAGATCATTCGCGGACAAAATTTTCCCGAGAAGAATATTCGTGTATTATTCAAGTATCATTCAAATTCTTTTTCCTGTTTTGTGTGTCCGATGTGTGCTTTATTGCAGCTTTGTTTGTTCTTTATTTGTCTCTTTTACCTTTTTTTTCAAGTTTAATCAATTCGTTTTTTAAAATATCCACGTGCAAACTTAAAATGTTTCTGGATTTTTTGTATCCTTTGTGTAGGTGTTTGTTCTGTATTATTTTAAAAAGTGTGTCTTGGCAGTAAAAACTTTTGTCTTGTATGTGTTTTTTTTTTACTATGCAACTATACACGTTCCATTCTAGTTTAGTGACTTTTTCTTACATACCTAGTTAAGACTTCTTTTTCATATAAAATATATACAAAATAATATTGAATATTCAATTCATTTTTGCATTTTGTTCACTAAATATGGACATTGATACCAAGATAGTTTAGTGGAGGTAAAATAAAGCAAGATAACTCTTTAATAGGATCTTTTTACCATGTTTTCTGTTATGTCTCTTTTTCTCTTTATTTTTCAATTTTGTTCAATTGTTCTCTTTCATCTTGCTAAATTATGATTAATATTTTTACAGTTTGATATGAATCTAACCAGCGTATTTCCTTCACAGTAGTTTTTTTTATGATTTATTTTTCTCTTTTGTAGATTTTAATTAGAAAAATATTCACCATTCATTTATGTTTTGTTTTTTATTTCACGTTTTCATAACATTGGATTTCTATACGAAATTGAAGTCCTTGAGAATTGTAAAAAGTGTCATATATTGAAGACAATAATATAAAAATGATGAACCTTTTCAGTCAACGACTTGCTTCTTTTTCCAACGTCCCTTTTCAGAATAGTTGACGCGTATTGCGACGAAACAACCTGTCAGTGGAAGGCTGTAATTTAAGACCAGTTGGTGGTATTACATATGTATAAATGAATAAATCTTTTATATTAAATGGAAGCTATCGTTTCTGTAAAATTTCTTTAACTAGTGTCCAAAGGATCGGCAAAAAAAAATACTGGACAAAGTTGTACACTTTTCAAACATTTCGTCGGCACTGGTATCCCTTTCAAGGCTGAAAAACATCACGGCTCACTTCATAAATAAAATTGGTGATAAGTTCTAGTGAAAAGTTTCAGCATATTTAGCATAGCCATCTGCAAGGATATCCAAGTACAAAGTTATACGACATACAGTTTGTATGCTGCCACGACTTCCTCAGAAGAAGAAACATAGCAAAAGGAGTATGTTCCAAAATTTGTTTAGAGAACATAATATGGTTAATCCATAAATTCAAATAAATGATAATTGAATGCAAAATTGCAACCAGTTTAATGTCCCTCTCAAGAATTGAACTCTCATATGTGAAGGAACGCAAAGATTGCTACTAGTTGCCATTTTAAGTAAAACTCAAAAAAATGTTATAGATCACAAACAATGTTCAGAGGGTGTCACGATGTGATTTATATTTTTTATAGACATCACTAATGCCTAGGTCACATTTAAACCGATGGTCGGGCGATTAAATTTTCTCGTTTTGTCGGCTGAAAGAACATGATCGGCCGAAACAAGTATCGGGCGACAAGGAGCAGTAACATTAATTCCCAGAAACACCGATGACTTGGATAAATAAAACAAAAAAATCTCTTCTTTAGAAATCAAAAATATTTTTTCATAGATCTATATTCAAAAAGGTGGCGTGAGTAATGTTTGCAAGGCAAAGTGGCAGAATTTTATAAGATTGCGACTCAATGTTTAAATGTTTGCACAATTTTGTATAGAATTGCATAAAAACAGCATATCTAAGCAGCAAATGATACTTAAGATTTCTTTATATCTTACGAATTAATTATTAGGTCTTTCCACCTTTCTGTGGAAAGACCTATTGAAATTGTTCTGTTTATTAGGTCTTTCCACCTTTCTGTGGAAAGACCTCTTGAAATGCTTCTGTTTATTATTATTATTAGGTCTTTCCACCTTTCTGTGGAAAGACCTATTGATTTGCTTATGTTTATTAGGGCTTTCCACCTTTCTGTGGAAAGACCTCTTGAAATGCTTATGTTTATTATTAGGGCTTTCCACCTTTCTGTGGAAAGACCTCTTGAAATGCTTATGTTTATTATTAGGTCTTTCCACCTTTCTGTGGAAAGACCTATTGATTTTCTTCTGTTTCTTATTATTATTCTTCTTCCGCTGATTTTTTGTTTCGACACTTATAGAAAAGACTTTTTGTTCATCGTAAAGGTCATTAAAAGTTATGAACAAATTTGACCCAACGCGTATGAACTATGACGGCTTTCGAAGTTATTGCCCCTTTCGCAAGAAATGCTTGTTATCGCTACTCCTTCGAAACCGTAAATTGTAGAAATATGAAACCTTCACTAAAGTCTTCGACTAATTGAGAGGACTCTGGAATCTATTCATTGCGAAAGTATTCGGTGACCCCTTCAATGAGTTATAGCCCCTGAAAGTTTTTCAATTTTAAAAATAATTAAATATTTTCAAAACGAGAAGTTGTAGCGACATGAGACTAACTGCATAAGATTCATTGACCTTTGATCTTAAAATTCATGTAAAGGTCAAAGGTCAAGGTCATTCTAAATTTGAGAAATTAAGCTCTTTTTATATCTTTTTTGTCTTTTAACATATACAAACTGTCTTAGCATCATTAATATGTACTCTTAAAACTATTCTAAAGATTGAATTCGTATTCCTTAAGATTGACCCAATTAAAAATTATCGCCCTTTGTACGAAAAACCTTGTTATCGCTACTCCTTCAAAACCGTAAACCATACAAATATGAAACCTTCACTAAAGTCTTCTACTAATTGAGAGGACTCTGGAATCTATTCATTGCGAAAGTATTTGGTGAACCCTTTGATGAGTTATTGCCCCTAAAACTTTTTTAATTTTAGCAATAATTAAAAATTTTCAAAACGAGAAGTGATAGAGACATGGGACCAACTGCATAAGATTCATTGACCTTTGATCATAAAATTAATGCAAAGGACAAAGGTCAAGGTCATTCAAAATTTGAGAAATTAAGCTCTTTTTATATCTCTTTTGTCTTTAAACATATACTTAATGTCTTAGCATCATGAATATGTACTCTTAAAACTATTTTCAATATTTCATTTTTGTTCCCTAAGATTAAACCTTTTAAAAGTTATTGCCCCTTGTGCGAAAAACCTTGTAATTGCTACTCCTCGGAAACTGTAAACCGTAGAGACACCAAACCTTCACTAATGTCTTTAGGATCTTGAGGCATAACTACACTGTATAAGTGCAAATGGATCTGATGACCACTTATATGAGTTATTGCCCTTTAATGTCTTTGTACTTATTA
>NW_026933413.1:0-5754 GCF_032062105.1 Saccostrea cuccullata
ACATGATAAATCAGCTTTTTACATTGTACAAAACCTCAAAAAATGATGAGGGAGGTGATTTGGTGTTTATATTTTATTGATTTAGCAAATAAAAAAAGGGTCAATGAGGCACCCTTGGAAGAGATGAGGGAGGGCCTGAGAACCAAGAAATCAATTTTTTTTTGCCTTGTTTTTAATTTTTAAATTTGAATTATCTTATGACATGGGACATTTGCATAAATATTTCTTGTCTTTTTAAAAGTATAATTATGTATATTCTTATGGCTCTAATTTGTAGTCCTTTTAAAAGTTTATCTATGTATATTCTTATGGCTTTAATTTGTAGTCTTTTTAAAAGTTTATTTATGTATATATTCTTATGGCTTTAATTTGTAGTCTTTTTAAAAGTTTATTTATGTATATTCTTATGGCTTTGACATGTATTTTTAATTGTATAGTGCTTGTAATTTTTATATTTTTAAGCTTATATATTTATGCTTATATATTTTAATGTACAGCACTTTAGAGTAATTTTATATTATATTTAACACAAAAGGCACTGTATGGCACTAAAATGATGGTAAGGAAATATGGAAAAGGAAAGCAATATACAGATCACTTGAATCTTCAAGGCAGATAATAGTCACAAGATAAAATGTTTTTACCTTTACAACACATAAAACTTTCCCCTCCAAACCATAGCATAATATATCTGGTGCTGAAGAAACAATTTCACCTTTGACCTTCAACTTCTTTATAGCAATATCAGGTTGGTGCCTAAAAATAAGTGGAAGAGCAATGTAAACATGAATAAATAAAATACCCTACTTAATTAGGGCTGATCTCTTTGTATCTATAAAATGAAATTCTACACAAAAAAACTCAAAGCCTATACAAGATGTCTCAGAATGACAAAATTTGTCATTCATGAAGCATTATATACTTGGCAAAAAAAAAAATAACAGTCATGCATGTTTCCTACTACCCAACCAACTCTATTTTTTGCGGCTGACTCTATTTTTTTTTCATTTTGGAGGAAAAAAAGTCGAGAATTTCTGGAATTTCATCGTTATACCATCTGTTTCCATGTTAACACAAAACAAGCATTTCATGTAATTCTAAGTTACAGATACTGTGGTTTCATCAATTTTCGTTGGCATCAATTTTCGTGGATTTTGTAAAACAGACAGTTTCGAGGATACGTAATTTCGTGGACAAAATCATTTCCTATACAAATGAATGTCATATTTCGTTATTCGATGAACATTTGAATTCGTGGATCTGCTCAACAACGAAATCCACGAAAATTGGTGCTCAACGAATATTGATGAAACCACAGTATGGACTTTCATCAAATTCTAGCTGCAATAATGTTGCGTTCTCCGATTTTTTTTTATTATGATATTTTCAGGAGAGGGCTACAATACCATTGCAGGGATTTATCTAGCTATTTTGTTTTACTACCGTTTTATATGTAAAGGGGAAAAATGAGAGCCGCAGGCTCGATCCGAGCGCCGGAGGTGCGAGTATTCTAGGGGGGTCCGGGGGCATGCCCCCCGGAAAATTTTTAAATAAATGGAGCAAAATTCTGCATTCTTAGAGCTTCTGAGGGCCATTTGTAGACCTTTACAAAGGCCACAAAAACTTCACTTTTTAGACAAAATAAATAAATAAAAAAAAAAAAAAAAATTAAACCAGGTCAATACTTTATTTAATTTTTTCTCTCAATATCTATCACAAATCAATTCTGATTTTATGTTTCACTACTAACATTGTTATTGCTGTTACTCCATTCTTCCAATCCATAGTGATATAAGCTCCGTCTTACTCATCTACACTTTTCTTTTTAACTCTGCAATCCAGACGTATATTTTGACATCATGGACATGGCACATGTTTACCGATCAATATCAAATAGAAGCTTGAATATTCTACTCTCTCTTTTAAAAGCGTTTGAATGACTAGGATGGTAAATTAGGATATGCTGTTAAACTTAAATCGGACAAAAACGGAAAATTTCAGTACGATGTTTTAAATATTCTCTGTTTAATCAGAGAATTTTCTATCTGAAAAGGGGAATTTTTTCACTTTTTTCAAGAGGGGAAAGGTACCGTTTACCGGTAGTAAAAACAGCCTTGATAAATCCCTGCATTGCATCTCCGTAATGGTGCATTTATTTTTTAGATACGGGTGACTGCAGGCAAAATAAATTGTTTTTGCATTCAACTTACTTCCAATGAGACAGAATTTTTATTCACTATCAACATCATAGCCCACCAAGTAAAATAAAGACGAGCTTATTTTGGTATTATTTTGACAAGAGGGCATAGGCATGCATGAGTCAGCTGGTGCAACACAGTTAGCAACTGAACTCTGAGAAACTGGCAAAGGGTTTGGTTCAGTAAAGAGTGCAGATTTTTGCTTCACCATCAAGATGATCGTATGCGTATTAAGAATCTATCCTGAATGAATGTTTTGCCAGGATTTGTATGGTAGAAGATGACAAACTCCATGGAGGCACAATTTAATACAACGAAAGATTACTGAGGCACGATACATGTAAAATCTTTTGAGACAAGAATACTTTTCCCCTATATTCCTATGTAAAACTTTTACCCCTTACCGTGGCCCTACCCCATTCTTCTGTCACATGATTTGAACAAAATTCATCTGCATTTTATTCATAATGACTCCATGCAGTGATTGGGAAGGCCAAAATGGTCAATGGGACTATGGCGCAACTGTCAAAATTTTTGATGGGCCATTTCGAAAATGAAAGGGCCATCAATGTAATCTGAAGGGCCATTTTAAGAAATAACAAAGTGACAAACAAATATGAAATACGAGAGAAAACACATTTTTAATTAACCGAATCCGATTTTTAAAGCATGAAATGCAGTAAATTTAAAGGAACTTTTAACTTCCATTTTAAGAAATAACAGTGACAAACGAATATGAAATACGAGAGAAAACATATTTTTAATTAACCGAATCCGATTTTGAACGCATGAAATGCAGTAAATTTAAAGGAACTTTCTTAGAATAAAACTGACCCATATTCTGCGTTAAAATTACGACAGTTTTGGAAAAGGAACAGCCCTACCATTCAAATGAATGAAGTATTGTACCTCATGTAAGTGCTTTGTTTCACCAGAAGTACTTTTTGCAGGGTTGCAAATAACATTTAAACCTTAGGGGCCATGTGGGCCCCCAACTTCAAAAATTTTACTAGCCCACATTGATTTTATGGGGCCCACAATTTTTTTTCACTTTGTAAAAAATCTTTTCAAATGAAAACATAGAGAAAAATACTTTAAGGCCATAGTATTTCATTATTTCTTTTCAAATTTTTCCTGCAGACTTTTACACTACTAAATGTATGAAATTCCATGTTATCATTCAATTCAATTTTGTTTCTTTTGATTTAAGTTGTTTCAGGACATGTATTTTGAATTAGGCTTAAAAAATATTTGATTCTTGTAACATTCCCAAATAACCAAGGGTCGGTATGTCGTTTTTTTTTAGGTTTTTTTTTTTATAAATAAAGGAGCCAAACATACATGGACTGAATTAACCAGGTGTTATATTTACAGTGGACACCCAACATGGCTGCCTATAGCGGCAGAAAAAGAATGGGGAGATTCTTGTTACAATAATAATTACTCTTTAAATTTAAGGTAAACGTTGACTAGATTGACATATTTTGTATCTCAAATAAAGCTGCAATTAATATTTGAAAAAATGGAATCAGCTGAATGATCAAACACAGAAAAATCCGCCTGGGGTATGAAAACGAAAGTACATTGGATAGTTGAACCAAACTACGATCTGATTCTGGAAAAGGTCCGATAAAATTCTTACTCGCCATGTGGGCGACAATATTCTCAAGAGCTGGTCGCTCACAGGAAAATTTACTCGCATTTGCGAGTGGGCGAGTGGATATTTGCAACCCTGTTTTTGACAGGTTTCAACCAATGAGACTCAGATTTGTTGTTTAAAATTGACTACATTTAAAATGAAAGTAAAACAAGAAAGAAAGTCGTACACAAAATATTTCCAAATAAATGTAACATCACTAAAAATTGAATGCGAGCCTTGGCGCCATGATTGATTGATTTAATATGCACCATTTTTTACTTTTCAAAATTGGCAAACCCTTCCCAATCACCGTTGTTGTTTTTTTTTTTTTGGTTTTTTTTTTTTTTGAGAGTTTGTTTTTTTCACCTTCATCCTCCTTAACATTTTAAAATCTTTTAGTATGGTCCTACACTACCCATAGGGGTCATGATTTGAGCAAACTTAATATACATGTGCACTACCTGGGAATTTGAACAAATTTCAATAAGAATCTTTCAACTATTTCAAAACCTTAACTGAAGTGAACTAAATATATAGTAAATAATGCATATTTACCTGGTGATTATGCCACATATTTTGAGAAAGTCCTCAAATAAAGTTTGAAAGTTGGATTCTGAGACGGAAGCATTCACTTCAATTCCCTCTCTTAAAACAAGTTCCAATTTTTGTTGAAACTCCTCAAATCGTCCTGAACATCTGTTATTATCAAACAAAAATATTAAACATTTGCACTAGTCTTAACATTTGCAGTTATATGGCTAAAAATTCGTTAATGAAATTTTTGGTGTCAATGTTATTTTTCCAGCAATTTCTATCAGTCAAAAAGAAATTTTCTAATATAATTCATGATGTAATTTAAAAGAATTAATTATATGATTGAATAATTTCCATCTCTCTGATTGGCTGAGATCCAACTATGTTAGCAAAATACTATGTTGTATTGACCTGCACATGACTTTCCAGGTCAATACAAGAATTTATTTCCTCCACATTGATCTAAAAATAGATTGGGGAATTCCAAATTGATACAAATTGTTTTGGAAAGCTATTTAAACGACTATGATTTTTTATGTGTACAAAACATAAGCGAATATATAATTAAGGGTGAGGGTGGTAGGAGGGGATGCAGCCCCCCCCCCCTCCAAAAACTTTTACTGAACAACAATTTTTTGTTTACTTTTTATCTGTCAATTTTCCCTGATAATACTCCTTCCTTTCAAAATCTATCCTATAAAAAAGACTGACATTATATATTTTTTTCATGGTAACTAAAATTGCTTTAAAAAACATTTCAAATTGATGCGACTGGTAAGGTTTATTCACATTTTAATTCTGCTTCTCTCTTGTATTTGGCTAGGACTTAATTAAATGCAAAAAAGTAATGAGCTGTATCATTTTATCAGTGTATCATATAATAAAACAATTATTGCTGTTTTTTCGATCAATACAATGATTTAGCCATCTTCGAAGTACAATATTCACCTCGCCCTTCGGGCTCGGTAAATACTGTACTCCTCAGATGGCTAAATCATTGTATTGACCTCAAAAACAGCAATAATTGTATAATATGACATTGGTTGGGTCTGGTCCGTTTCCTGAAACAGGTCGAGACCACTAGATTTTCTGACGTCAGAATAAATTTGCATGTAAATTAGCTAATATGTTTACTTTACCTACTGCTGAATGAGCCGCAATCAATGCATTGTGGGCTACTACAAACATGTACCTAGCTGTGTTGAAAAATAAAGGCAACTTAAATTGTCCCTTGGAAACTTATTTTCAATTCTTTTTTGAAATTTGTGAAAGAAATATTTAAAATGATGTATAATCTTTTATTTTTATGCTCACATTTACAAAATTTGCTTTATGAAGCCTTATATCAACTTATAATACATCGGCCTAGTATACCATTGTTCA
>NW_026933414.1:0-5704 GCF_032062105.1 Saccostrea cuccullata
CCAAAAAAGTGAAAATCGGCCCAAATTGCCAATTTTGGAATTAAAAAGTTTAAAGAGACGGAAAATGGAAAACCTCTTTTGTTAGATTTTTTAAAAGAAACTGGAAAGAAAATAAAAGTTGAAAAAAAAAATTTTTTAAAAGCTGGAAATTAATTGGAGAAATTTATTACCAAAACCCAACACACACACACGCACAAAAAAAAAAATAAAAAATAAAATTTTCTGAAAAGTAATGAATTCTAATGCTTTAATTTTATTACTTTGGTTAAAAAAAATGGGTTCTACAAAAAAAGTCTTTTTTTTAGTCGGGGCTAAAAAGATCACTTTTTACTGGTTTTTTATCAATAAAATTTTTTTAAAAATTCAGGGGCGGGGGGGGGAGGTCAACCCAAACCACCCACCCCTAGGTTGGGCATAAATGATTAAATATTAGACATTTAAAAAATTATGACCCAAATGAAAAACGTTTAATAATTTTATATTTCTAGACCTAAAGATTTTAACAATTTTAAGAAAAAAACTTTTAAAATGATAATACCCAAAGTATTAACTTTTCTTGTTAAAAAAAACCAAACAATTTTTATATTTTTAAAAAAGTTGGGTTATTTAAGGGTAAATTTTTAACCAAAGGTTTAAGATCCAGGTTGGTTTAAGTACCAGGAATTTTTAATTACCAGGTAAGTTTTTTCCGGGTTGAGTAAGGTAAGTTTTAGAAACCTTTTAAAAAAAGGGAAAAAGGTTTTTTCCGGGGTGGTTTAAAAAAGTAAGGTTTAAGATAAAGTAAATTTAAAAATCCAGGTTGGTTTAAGTTACCAGTTTATTTTCTAAATGGTAAAGTTTTGATCCGGGTTTTTTTAAATACCGGGTTTAGTTTTAAAACTTGTTTAAAATTTAAAGGGTTTTTTTAATACAAGGCTGGGTTTGATAGGGGTTTTTCCAATTTTATTTTAAAGATACCAATTTAATTTTAAAAAGGGGGCCCGTAAAGTTTAAGTGGGTTGGTTAAGATCCCCTTTATGTTAAATTTTCCCAGGTATTTAGTCCACGTAATTTTTAGTCCAGGTTGGTTTAAAACAACAGGTTTTTGCCGGGTTTAATTTGAAAGGTTGGGTTTAAGAAACTATTTTAATTTTGGTAATGTTTAATATAAAGTTTAGGGTTTAAACCAATGAAAGGGTTTAATTTTTGATTTTAATTTTAAATAAAAAAAAGGGTTTTAAGAAAAGGGTTTGGTTTAATGGGGTTGGTTTAAAACCAGGTTGGTTTAATTCCAGGGGTTGGTTAAAGATACCTGGTTGGGTTTGATATAGGTTGGTTAAAGATCGGGTTTAAAATTTTAAAGAAAAATTTTAAAATACCTGGTTATTTTAAGTGGGTTTAAGGTTGGTTTGAAGATAAAGGGTAATTAAGGTTAAAGATTGATATCAAAGAAAGGTTTAAAAGTTAACAAAGATTGGAAATTTAATAAAATTTTATTTCCTTTTCGGGGTAAATTTGATATGGTAATTATCAAACAAATATTTGTGGCATTCTTTTAAAAATCCCGAGGCATTTAAAGGCCGATATTACAATGAATTTTTCTTTTTTTATTTTTTAAAGAAAAATAAAGAAAAAAGTATTTTTTTCAAATTAGTTGTTTTTACCTAAAAGATTGCCTGTAAATGAATGCTCATATAAATGTCTAATAAAAATTCAAAGAAAATTCAAAACTTTTTTTTTTAAATTTTATACCAATTATTTATAATTTAAATTCATCACTTGTGGGTTTTTTAAAGCAATTTCCCATCACTAGTCAAAAATGTTTTCCCAAACATATTTTAAAGAGAAATTGAATTGAAATTGCAAAGATTTAGGGGAAAAATTATTTATTTTTTAAATTTTTTATTTAACCCGATAAAAATTACCCAACCCCATCAACATTTAACATAATAACTACAAAACATGTTTTTGCCTTTTTATGTTTTACTATGAAGGAATTTTTTTATTGCCAAGTTCATTTAAAAAAAAAATTCTTTTTTTCCGAATAAAAGTTTTTTGAGAAATTTTTTGTATCTAAATAAATGTTCAATTTGGTTGGGATCAATTTTTCATCGCATTGGGCCCAAAATTTAAAAAAAAAATGTTTCTGTAAAATTTTAAAAATTTATGAGCATTTCTTATAAAATATGATTAACAAAAATTTTTTTCAGATGTCCTAGTTTTAAAATTTGAACAAAAGTACAAAAAAAAATATTTGTTTTATTTTAATGATTTTTTTTCTTTTTCTAAACATTTCAATTCACTTTTCTTCCATATTTTATTAGGTATCCATGTGATGCATTGATTAATAGCAAATATTAAAAAGAAAATCTTACTTTTTGAAATTTTTTTTCCCTTTTAAAATAGGAAAAAAATTTCTATCAACTTATAAGGAGATAATTTTTTTTAAGAAAACATACCATAAATCAAAAATATTGAAAAAAAATTTAAAAAATCAAAAACTTGGGGGATTTTTTCGGAATATTTTAAGCATTATCAAAACCCTTTCACGTCAACCCCTTTTGTTTCTTTTGGCTGATTTATTTTAATTATAGTGTTGCAATCAAAAGTTAAAAAAATTTTTATATTCTCAACCTCATATGTAAAGTCGCCCTGGTGGTGAAAAAGGAGGATATGGAAATAAGGAGCAGTATTTTTAAAGTCCAAAAAACAATATAACAAAATAAGAGCAGAGGAAACACGACCTCGAAAACATCAGAATGGGATGGGATTCCATGGAGGAGTGGCCCCCCCTAAGCGGTCACACCCGCCGTGTTTTTGTCATGATAGGAAATAATGGAGGGGGAATTGGTGCATTAGTGTATTAATAATGGACTAACAATTGCTATAAAAACTTTAGTCAGCATTTACTCAGAGCGTCTTCTCTATAAATCGTAAAGTGAGGTGTTGATCCTAACTCGATAGTTCGAATCCAACTGTGGGAATGAACGGTTCCTTTGATCCTTAAACCAAGTCCCGTGTCGCAGTGGGTTTCACAAAAAGATCCTTCCCTGTCTACCGGGGGAAATGGTGACATCTCCATATGAGTGGAAAATTTTGAAAAATTCAAACAATCACTCACATATTTTAATTTTAGGAAATTTTTGATTAAGTTTCTTTAAAAAATCAACCCCATTTGATAACTAACCATGGGGTTTTTATAGTTTTTCCCCAAACTCTTCTAATTTCAACATAATTTTCCCTTGGTTTTGAAAAACTGATCAATTCAAAATAAAAATTTCCCTTTAAATAAATCCCGATTGCTCAAATTTATTTATTCAAAGTATGGAACTTTTTTTTTACAAAAAAACATCAACCTCCATTTTTTTTTTATTTCCAAATGAAATTTCTAACAAAATTAATAAAACAGTTTTTTTAATTTTTAATCAAACATATGTTTAAGTCAAGATTTTAAATTTTTTTTCAAAAAATTCCAAAAACCGTATGTTTAAAAAAAGCAATCAACCTCATTTTAATTGAAACCCAATTTTTTAAAAACTATGTTTTCGTTTTCTTAATTTTCGCTTTTTTAAACAAACGATATGGGGTTTTCATTTGATTGAAGGGATTTCATCATCCTATACATATATTCTGTCTCACTGGGGTATTTAAAACATTTTAAATATTTTACCTAGAGTTCTTTTTTTTTTTATCTTTTCATTTTAAAGGAGATATTAAGATAAATAAAAGTAGCTTAAAAACGTTTTTACATTCACTAAAACCATTCATCAAGCAGGGAAAAACAGTAATAACATTTTCGCTATAATTTTCAATTTATTTAAATTTTTTTTTCTAAATCAATATCATTGCATCTAATACAAGAGGTTGTGGGCCACATTGCTTTTTCGCATTGGCTACTGAAAGAAAATTTAGTTATTATTGAAAAGTCTAAACCATTTTTTAAAAAGGGAAAGGAATGATTTGCAAAAACCCTTGTAAATTGTCTAAACTTTTCCATATCAATATTGAAAGACCAATTACTCTTTCTATTTAAAAAAAATATTGAAAATTTCTATGTTTAACTTTGGTCGCTAGTGTGACCCTGCCCCCAAACCCCCGGTGGTTGAAACAATTTAATTTTCCTTCTGAGAAAGCTTTCCCCAAAAATTGATAAAGGGCCTTTCTAGTCTTTAGTTTTTAAAACATTTTTCATACATATTTCAATGTGAAACTGTCGGTCTTTGTGGAGCTGCCAAGCCCGGGGGGTCTGTAAAGATTTGAACTTGAATTATACTAACTAGGATGCTTCCAAAAAAAAAGACCAATAGGGTTTTTTTAATTTAGGGAAAATTTAGAATTGTCCTATATTTTCTTTTTAAAACAATGGTAGTCATTGTGGCCCCGCCTACCCTTGTGGGTAAAAATTTTTATAACTTCAAAACCTATGATAGATTAAAAAATATGAACAAACATGGCTTTAGCTTATTCATAATTATGTCCCCCCAAATTTGAAAAAATTTGAACCCCTTTAACTAAAACTTTTTGTGGCAAGTTTTAATGAAGTTGGCCCAAAAGTTCTTGAGAAGACGATGAAAATGTGAAAAATTTACAGCTAACGGACAGCAGAGGGACTCAGACTGACAGAGGGACAGCGGATTCGGACAAGTGTGATAAAAACAAAGATTTCATTTAGGTGAGCTATAAACTTTTTTAAAACCAAACCTAATTCTTTATTTGAAGATTTTTATCCTACCAACTACAACACTGCTTGTTGAAATTAAATTTATTTTTTTGGTCTACCTTCATTCTTTCTGTTTGCTTTAATTCCAATTTCTCTTCTTTTTCCCCTTTTTCCATTTCACTTGTCTCGAGACAGGATCTAAAAATTTTTAAATTTTTCTTTAGAAGAATCCCCTTCATAACATTGGAAACAGTCAGTTATATTTTCACCATGAATAAATTCAATAATTTTAATTTATATAGTTTCATCCCTAGTTTTAACTAACCCCAAAAATTAACCTTTTAATTTGGATTTTTTCCAAACCCCCTACAAATTGGTTTTTTTTGAATGAAATTATAAGAATTCATATAGTTTGATAACTTATTGTTGATAAGCTTTGGTTTTACCTTCAATCTTTTTTCTTGCTTTCCTTTAAAGTCCTCTCCTTTTTCTTTCTCCATTCCATTTTGGGTAGACAGGTTGTAAATTTATTTTTTTCTTTTTAAGAAATATTTATCAAACATGAAATAGTAAATTTTATTTACCCATGAATATGTCAAACGATATTTTTACATTAATTTCCTTGAATAAATTTTAAACCAAACCAAATGAAAAATCTAATTGGAGTTTTTTATCCTCCCAAATTTCATTCTTCTTGTTTTTTGAATGAAATTAAACAGAATTCATAAATTGATAATTATTGTTGATAACTTTTGGGTATACCTTCTATCTTCTTTACTTGCTTTCCTTTCATCCCTCTTTTCCCGGTTTGAGAGTCAAATTATTATTAATTAAATATAGTTATATATTTTAAATTGAAATCTTCCCCATTCTTATTACTTACTTATTTTTCTAAGTGAAGATATTATTTGTTTTGGATCTTATTTTTTAAAATCTCATGAAGTAATCTGTGTGTGCTTACATTATTCTGTTCTTTAGTGAGATTTAATGGGTAAATAATTGAGGTTGGTTGAGGTTAAGATTAAGGTTAAGGTTGAGTTTGGGGTATTTGATATAATGGTTTAT
>NW_026933415.1:0-57564 GCF_032062105.1 Saccostrea cuccullata
ATTACTTCTCCAGAACATTTGCACACAATTGATGTTACATATCCCCTCTCTAACATCAGGCGAAATGCCCGACAAAGGTTTGCTGGGCATCTCCCTATCTGTTTTCCTGAAGTAAAAACAGTAATGTTTTACACAGCATTTTTATACAGCAATGTTGTGTATGTAAAATACACGTACATTTATAAAAATAACTGTGTTTTAGTGAAATTCCGTTTTTAATTTTTTTTACAAAAAAAAAACAATTGTTCTTACCTGCTATATGCCTTACCCTCTGTAGAGGGTTATCCTGAGTAACTGCATTATGCAGATGTTGAGGAATTTGCTGAAGTGTTGGAAAACACACTTTCATGGCATTCGGATCATATGGATTGTTATCCTCTAATTCCACATTCATATGTATCTCAGGATGTGGCCTTATTCTAAAGGCATGGTAACCCTTAACACTCCAGTCAAACTTTACAGGTCTTATAGGACAGACCCTGGCATTATTACCTCTCATAATTGTATCATATTCTAACATGGAGGCCATGTTACAATTTACTTTAACTAAATGATTAAGTTATGGGTAACCAAAACTTATTTAATGATAAAAGGTTATGGTCAACCATAACAAAACTTGGTGTTGGATACCCATAACTTTTGGAAAAAAATTAAAGTTTGGGTAACCCATAACTTCTTGTAGGTTATGGCTAGCCATGAATTCCCAGACTGGTTAGAGCGTCTGCTCTAGAGTCGCGAAGTAAAGAGTCAATCCTTACGTCGCGAGTACAAATCCCACTGTGGGACATGGAGACAGGTCCTTCGGATGAGACCGTTTGAACCTAGGACCCGTGTTGCAGTGGGTGCTAGCATCGTACAGATCCTTCCTTTCTCAATGGCCCTGAGTGCCGAGTATAGGAGAAAACATGCACAAAGTGGTGGTGTCTCCACATGAGTGAAAAATTCTCGAGAGGGACATTAAATCTAGTCTAATTGGTTGTCCGAATAATTTGAGTACGGCTTCATAAATTGTTTAATTTTCATTTAAATCAAGTCGTTCCAGAAGTAGCTCGTGCAAATGGGCGTGAAATTCTCCATCCCGAAGGGGCATCTTGTTACATTATGTACGACTTATCTAAAATGTGATTGGAACGCTTTTGTTATTAAAGCTGAACACTTTTCATATATAGGCACCGTCAGACGGGTATATAAACCGTTCGCTTCCGTTACACCCGATTGCACACTTAAAAGTCGTGCCCGATATGTAGAACTCCTATCGTGGTCTTAGATTTTTTACGTTTATTTCTTGTTTTCATGTGCATTTTCTGATTGTAAGTAATGTATTGACCTCTATTTTCCATTATACCTTTGTCCTGTTTTGGAAAAAATCCGTAAAATTTGATAATTTCATCGATATTGAGTAGCACGCTTTGTCAGATATACGTCTACACTCGTCGGATCTCTATAGTAAAATACAATGAACTGTCTAGCGATCTGCTCCTTATATAAGAGATGTAGGGAGAGCGTTGAAGAACGAGAAATATGGCGGACTATGCCTATTTACGAGTAGTGTTAAGCTTTAAAGTTAGTTTTAGTTGTTAATAAATGGAATGAAAAAGCACATGGCGTTTTTCATCAAACAAAAGACAAAACATGGTGTCAGAAGTTCAAAAATATCTTAGACATTAACATGGATAAGCTGGACCCACTAAAAGGACTGTCACTGACTGGAAATGTGGCCGATAACTGGATTAAATTCAAACAAAGGTTTGAACTTTACATTCAAGCGACAGGGTTAGAGGCAGACAAAGAAAAGTCCACCCAGAAAGCATCTTTGTTCCTTCATTTGATCGGCGAAGATGCACTAGAAATCTATAACAATTTTCAGTTTGCACAAAATGACGATAAGAAAAACGCGGCTTAAGTTTTTTTTCACACTGATGCAAAAATCGGACGAAACCATCGACCATGCAGTACTTTACTGAGCTTCGCACAAAAGCAAAAAAACCTGGAGAAGTGAACCGTGCAGTGAAATTGATTGGGATCGACTAGATGAATTGTTCGGGAGACCAGATATGAATTGAGTCATCTCTTCGATTACAGCTGGAAAACTTTCGTCAGATTGCTCCTAGTGAAAACAGTTGACTCTATGACTTATTGAACATTTTGAAAAAAGTAGAATCACTGAAGTCTAATCCACAGTTTTCAACCAGCTTAGCTTATTTCGACTCGTCAGCAGGTGTCAACCCCATATTGCTGAAGTTACCATATCATCTGCAGGAGAAATGGATCTCAAGAGCATCCATTTACAAAAAGAGACAAAAGTGTACATTTTCCATCATTTTCCTTTTTTGTACAGTTCATAAAGGAAATGTGTGCTATAAGAAACGATCCTGCAGTTATGTTCAACAGATCAGTGACTCCAAGTAATAGAAATACTACCAAGATGCCAGTCCCACGGATCCCTGGTGTTCATGCTCGTAGAACGGACGTGAACGAAAAACTACAATCGCTGCCCATATCATAAAGCGGACCATAGCATTCATGAATGTAATGGATTTCGTGCTAAGCCACCTCCGAAGCGCAAGAACTATAGCATTCATGAATGTAATGGATATCGTGCTAAGCCACCTCCGAAGCGCAAGAACTTTCTACAGAGTAGACGCATTTGTACCAGATGTTGTACCTTTAAACACTTACCTAAAGACTGCACCGTGAACATTCAGTGTAGAACGTGTGGTAGTCATTCTCATGCTACAGCCTTACATCCAGAAAGATCCTATGTACAAAGAGAAAGTGTTCATGGCGGGGAGGCTAACCGTCAGCAACCAGACATTTTCACAATCTACGCAATCTGCTGGACCGGTGGCTGCAACAATCTGCTGGACCGGTGGCTGCAACAACTGATAGCCCACCTACTACAGTGTATAATCAGTTTTTGGGGAGTTAATCTCTGGTCTAAAACTCTTTGTCCGACTTATAGGCGAGCTATTAAAAGTATCATTTTATATGAGGTCAGTCCATCTGATATACAAGCTTATTTAATATATCCGACTTATTGGCGGACCGACTTATAGGCGAGTACATACGGTACATCCTGAACAACTGACAGAGTGTCAACTTCATGTACACAGTTCTGCAGTGAAGGGTATAAATTCCTTTTATGCTGCTACGTAATATCCGAACCTTCTTCATCATTTTCTCTACATACTCCCACAACTACTGTTTCTAGTTCAATTGCAATCCCCATCCCATCTGAAACATCTTTTCATTTTCAGAACCGAAACTAAAGGCCCATATCTTAGAAGCAGCTGAACCACGTACCATCAAATCAAAGTTCTCAGGGACAGGGAAAACAGTGAAATACTTTTCGCAAGCAATCATTGACGGAGAAGTGAAAGTTGTTTCTACGTTCAAAAAGGAACATGGCCAAAAACTTTAAAGAGAATGCAAAAATCAAACTCCTTAAAGTCACAGAAAACCCCATGTATGGGGAAGAAATTAAAAATGATTCCATAGTATGCAATTATTTTTCATATAGTTTACTAATTTACTTATCCGTTTATTAATTTTTTGCATGTACATATACATGTATTTTGTATTTCTCCGTATGTAATGGGTGTCTGTGTGTTAAATCTCATATATAATTTTTATCATAGATCATGGAGACAAGCTTTACCCTTTCTCCTTTGGAAAAAAAAAACCATCAAGGATGCATTCCTCAAACCGCCTGTTATAACCTTTGCTAAAGCAGCCTCGACTGGACTGCATTCAAATGCACCATGTGGCATATGCAAATCTAATGAACACCCTACGGCGCTTCACCCTGACCAAAACGATAAAGAAGTGACAGCCGCCTGCAAACAAGTCTCAGCAGACCTGCCTACCCTTTTCATTACAAGGGTGTAATTTCTGTAAATTTTTGGCAGAATTTCAAAGGTAAAAGTGTAATCAATTATGTTTTCCCATTTTGTTATTGTACTATAATACTTTCTTTCAAAACGACCGAAATTGTACACTACTTAACAAAGCTGCCATAATGTTTCTTTTTCGAATCATCTAGACTCAAAGAAAGTGTAATGAAATACTGGTATCCTATATTAAACTCAAATCAACCGCACACTCTGATGCATTTGGTCAATTTGTATCAAATTCCTTAATTGAAGGCTTTCGTTTGTATGTTTACACAAATTGTACATAATAACACTGTATTTTATTCTTTTTCATACTCGCATTTCTCTATCTTGTTCTAAGCAATATTAAAATAAACCAAATTCAAGCATAGAAATGTCTGTATTTATTGCAATATCGTTTATTAGTTAACGTACAATGTAAGTAGTGCCTTCCTGTCTTTTTCCGAATCTTCGCCATACCAGTTTACATATAACTACTTGGTACGTTATGGAACTCGTCCTCTTTTTATTACTTTTACTAGAACTCCTCATTTAATTTCTGCAGGTCGTACTTTGACTTTAAATTTAGACTTTCATAATGGATTTTAAACCAAGATATCAAAAGCGTAAAATTAATATAAGTGGCTAATAGCGTAATATTGTGGTAAAAAGCAGAAGAATTACGCCAAAAGCGGAAGGGTAGGCAGGTCTGAGTCTGTGGAACAACTCATCCTACGAACAGATCGTGTGCTAAGATTCTCCAAGTGCGTGTATACCGAGAAGATACACCAATAGTAGCTCGGACTGTGTATGCCATCATAGATGATCAAAGTAACCAGACACTGGCATCGTCTACACTCTTTGACTTCTTCCAGGAAAAACGTCCCGAACACAATATATCTTAGTGTACTGTGCTGGGAGAAAACCTACTCTCCTACAGAAGATCTCCTAGTTAGAAAACATAATTTATTATGGATTGCCACAGGAATTGGATACCTTCGTGCAGCAGATGGGTAGAGCAGGGCGAACCGGAGAACTGTCCCATGAACTGATACTTTTCAAACTCCGCAAAGGTATGTTTAAACAAGAGGCCCAAGGGCCTTGAATCGCTCTTCTGATAAATTGTACAACCTATCACTTGTTTTTGAAGCCTCTAACCCTAAGTATCCTAAATCCTAAGTTGCATCAACTGATAAAAAGTTTGATGATTCATAGCCAATAAGGACTAAAGATATTTTATAAAGCTATAAAAAAACCATGAGTAGGTCACGGTGACCTACTTTAAGATTGAAGTTTTCTGAGGACTCAAGATGCATTTATAGACAAACTAAGGTTGAAGATTCTAAACCAATATGTATTTGAGATATTTAAAAGTAGGTCACTTTCTCTCACCGAGCCGTTCCTGAAAGCATTCTGCAAGAAAAAGTTCAACGTCACCAGAGGCTTCTTGATAGAAAAAAGAACCTTGCGAAAAACGAATCTGCCCAAGTTCTACTCTCCTTGAGCCAGGAAGAACCATTATGTGTCACGACTGGAACCTCCACACAAACACCAGTGTGATTTGTCTGCCATATCGCCGTAAAAACTGAAATCTCACTACCAGTCATGACAGGTCTGATTGTGACAAAGAAGAGTGTGTGCGACAAGAATGTTGAAACTTGTGCCCAGTTGACACAAGAACAGGAACTGCTACAGCGCAAATGTGAAGAAGGTTAAAGACAATGAAACGTAATAGGCCTCATTACAAAGACTGGAAGAAGAAAACAAATTTCTGAGGGATGATGTTGAAAAGACACTTAGTTTCCATACTCTGAAAGGAGATGATCGACGCACCAAGTTCTACACTGGATTTCCTAATTATGTGATATCTTTATAATGCAATTGACTTAGATTTTGTAATATTCAATTATCAATAGATCAGTTAGCCAATGCTAAAAATTTGGACTATGAGCATTCTAGTAGCCCTTTTAGCATTTTCCCAATGACTTTCAATGAAAATCTTCATGATCATGAGGAAGAACCTAATTGGCTAGAGAGTTTTCAAGACAATGAAAATAAAAAAATGCAAAGAAATGATTCCATCATTGGCCCATTTATTGATTTCAAATGACAAAATCAAAACAAACCAAGAAAATCAGAAATGTCAGGGTTTTCAAGAGAAACAAAAAATTTGTTTTCCCAGTGGGACATATTAGAATTCCAAATGAAATTTTATATCGCAAATATTACAGTCAGGATTGGTGGCCCCAACCAAAATTCAAAGACACATTTTTGAAAATTTGCATGCTAAGAAAATTGCTGGCCACTTTGGCTTGAAACAACTGTTACTTTAACAAAACGCAGGTTTTATTGGCCTAGAATGGATGATTGTATTAAAAGATGGTGTGAGTCTTGTGAACTTTGTGCTCGTTGTAAGCTAGGTCCCTGGGTTGGGAATTCCCTCCTTCAACAATTCAAATTGGGTGCCCCTTTGCAATGTATAGCCAGAGATATAGTAGGGCCTTTACCAGAAACTGTAAATGGGAATTTATATATTATGGTTGTAAGGGATTACTATACAAAATGGAAAGAAGCATTTCCAATTCGTGACCATACAGCACTTACAGTAGCTGACAAATTAGTAACAGAGTTCATATGTCGTTTTGGATGTCCAGACCAGATTCATACAGACCAGGGGAGGGAATTTGAATCACATCTTTTCTAACATGTTTGTAATCTTTTAGGTATTGAAAAAACAAGAACAACCCCTTATCACCCCCAGTCAGATGGTCTCGTATAAAGATTTAACAGAACACTTCGACAAATGCTTAGTATTTTTGTATCTGAAAATCTTAGTAATAACCATAGTTATTATGATGAGCCTGAGCCAGTGTTTGTGACCATCAAGAACGACATGTAATCCGACATTTCAGATGAAGAAGAAGTGAACGTTGAAGAATCTTTACAAATTATTATTCTCATGTGAGCACTAACATCAAAAGAGGAAAACTAGAAAATAGAAAGTCCAGAGGAAGACAAGCCACAGAACAATGAAGTGAATCCTAACTATGAGGAAGAAGATGTGTCGGACCTTGAAAACCCTGAAACTTCAGAAAACAGATAACCTTAAACGAGGTAAATTATTGACAAGCAAGTTGATGAAACAAGAATATCAACAGTCCCTTTTAAAGTCATCATTTCGTAAATTCTATGATCGATACAATGACCTTGTCAGGAAATACAATTTATCATTGAATGAAATGCTGACTGACGTTTTTCATACCAATTATTAGTCCATTATTTATACACTGAACTGACCACGGATTTTTTCCGTTATTTCCTGATTATGACATCGAGCACACGGCGGGTGTGACCGGTCAGCAGGGGATGCTCACTCCTCCATGGCACCTGATCCCACCTCTGATGTTTCGGAGGTCCGTGTCTGCTCTTATTTTGTAGATTTGTTTAATGGACGTTGAGATTGAATACTGTTCGTTATTTCCATATCCTACCAACCCGCCATGATGTGCACTACAGGGAGAAATTCAATAGGGCGCTATATGTAGGACAAAAGTCCTCATTGAACAAACCTATGGTATTTTGAAAATGCCTGTCAGTAGGACTTCGTACCAACCCGAGCAGAGCGTGTATGTATGTTGTTACATGCGTTAAGCTGCATAACATAGGGATCCTACGCCAAGACATTGTAACCACAGACATTAATGACCTAGTAATTGTAAACCTATAGGGTTTGGGAAAAATATTTTAATGAGTAGAATAATCATTATCAATTACTGTGGTTTCATCAATTTTCGTTGGCATCAATTTTCGTGGATTTTGTAAAACAGACAGTTTCGAGGATACGTAATTTCGTGGACAAGAGTATTGCCTATACAAATGAATGTCATATTTCGTTATTCAATGAACATTTGAATTCGTGGATCTGCTCAACAACGAAATCCACGAAAATTGGTGCACAACGAATATTGATGAAACCACAGTATTATGTTCCCCAAACGAAGTTGGGGAACATATTGTTTTTACTCTGTTTCTTATTAAGGTCTTCCGACTTCCTTCGGAAGACCTTACTGTTTTTCTTATGTTTCCTATTATTATTATTTTTCCCTTTTCATAGTACACGTGATTTCTCCGAAACTACAGAACCGATTTCAAAGATTTTTTCAGGAATGATGCATTGTTGTAATATCTCCAGACCTTTTTTTCATTTTTTTGAAAATCACTTCCGGTCGCATTTTTTGTCCGATTTTCTTTTTTTAAGTTGTCATTTTGTCCAAGCATCTTCTTGTAAACCACTCAAGATTGAATCATGATATTTTCAGGGATTATAAAACATCATATTGAGTTATGCATGACGTCTTTTAATTTCGCATCCGTCACTTCCAGTCGACACAGGAAGGGATGTTTAATTTTAAGATTTTTTGAAAAATTTAACGGGATTGATTAAAGGCAAATAGAACATATATTTTTATTCACAATCCTCAACAAAAGGCATCCATCAGAAGTACTTCCGGTAAAAACCGGAAGTAGTCGAAAATTCAAAGTTTTTCCTTTGAATCAAAATAAATCAAATAAAACGATTGAATTTGAGTTTTTCAATTTTTTACTGACTTGCTGACTGTGATGTCAGCTGGAAATAATGCCGGAATTGTCAAAAGTCGTCAAATGACGTCACTTCCGGTCAAAACGCGTAATTACTTTTGCACCGAGAATAGTTTGCCAAGAAATATACAACAAAAGTTGTGCGTAATTATGAGAGCTTTCATATAAGATTAAGGAAAAGGGGCTGGCCCCTATAATTAGGCCAGGGGTAAATAGATCATAAAGGTTTTTTTTTTCTGAGAGCTAAAAATATTTATTTTTTAATGGTAACAGTTATACTATGAAAAAATTTTTCTGAAATCATTTCGAATTGATGAAAAACCCTGTCATTTGGTATAAAGATAAACAAACTCCAAACTATATTTGTTTTTTATAAAACAAATATGTGGGAAGCCTTACATGGACAAGTTGTCTAGCTACTGTAGCCAGCAAAGCCTTTACTGTGCCACTAACGCACAGTTTTAGCAGGGACCTATATATACTAACATAGGTCCCTGGTTTTAGTTGATGCGTCAGTAAAATATAGTGTTGATTCGGTGTTTGTCTGTTTTCTTTTTATGCAAGTAATTTAAAATGTGATGTATGTAATCAAAATGGGTTTTTTTTCTGCATTTGTATACTAGGTGTAAACAACGCGCGGCATTGTGGGAAACGGGAAGGTACTAAAGACTTGATATGCTAAAATCCTGATTTGACCTGATTTAAAATTGTCAGTAATATTCCAAACAAATGATTTCTTGTATAACATAATGCATCATAGTCAAAGGTCTTTAAAATAAGACATTTTAAGTACTCAATATTATCATTCAATTTAAAATAAAAACATCGGTAATTTCAGGTCTTTAGTACATCCGGGTTTCAGTGTGTCCCATCGAAATCGGCAAATCGGACACATGTTGATCATGTTTACAAAGTAAATTGAGGATTTTCTCACCATACAAGCCGTATGTAAACATGCACGGACATTTTATCTGCAGCTCAAAGTACTTTATCAATCCTCTGGAGCATTATTCTAAGCAAAGTTATCCGATTTATATATTCTTGTGTGAATTGTTTACGAGGAAATTCCGACTGTCACAGTAATAAACAGGGATGAACACTCTTGACTCTGTTTCGGATTCCCCAGTGATAATTGTATCGAATGATTAAAGAGCTGACGGTTACATTTTAATTTATGATTGGCGTGGACCATGGGAATGAATTCGAAGGTAAGATTTTTGTTTACCTAAAATTTACATTAATTATATTACTATGGCAGCTTAGAGCATTTATCAGCTGTCGATATTTTTAGAAATACACAGACACAGCGATATATTAACTGTTTTACAGTTCAGACGCTCTCAGTTAGCCTTTTAAAATCCCCACAGCTTTAAATTTTAATTAAATATGTGTGAGCATGTAATTTCAACAAGACTTGCTTTCAACATGTTCAAAACAAAATGCTTTTCAACTAATAATATACTACTCAAAATTTGATAAGGATCACTAGGTTATATATGTGTAATTTTACCACTAACATAACAACGGACAAAAATTTAAGTCAAAAATGTCTTTACTCAGTTTATGAAAGGATATCTATAAACAACATGAATTTTTACCAGTAAGAAATGCTTGAAATCTTATAACAACACCAAAAGGCATTTCATTACAAAAAAGTTAACAGAAAACCGGAGAAAAAATTGCACATTTTTTGGAGAAAGTCCATCATCACAAATAGTCAATGTAGTGTCAATACCGAGTATGGCCTCTTCTTGCATCAATGACGACTTGACAACGTCGAGCCATGCTGTCAATAAGCACCCGGATGTTTCCAATTGGAAGGTCGTTCCACTCTTAAACGAGGGCGTTTCCCAGCTCTGCCAAAGTCGTGGGTTGTGCTCTACGGCATGACAGGGCAACTTGCAGCATATTCCAAACATGCTCAATCGGGTTCAAGTCCGGCGAGCGTGCTGGCCAGTCCATACGGACAATTGTCTCCTGTTGAAGGTACTGCTCCACCACCCTGGTGCGATGTGGACGGGCATTATCATCCATCAGAATGAACTCAGGGCCAACAGCACCAGCGTAGGGTCTAACATAAACATCCAGGATCTCATCCCGGTACCGCACCCCCGTCATTGTTCCTCTCTCCAGGACATGAAGATCTGTTCTTCCATCCCTGCTGATTCCACCCCAGACCATGATGGAACCACCACCATAACGGTCATGTTCACTGATGTGGGTATCATGAAAACGTTCACGCCGTCGTCTCCACACTCGTTGCCTCCTGTCTGTAAAGTCCAAACAATACCTGGACTCATCGGTAAACAGAACTGGAACCCAATCGTTCTGTGTCCAAGTGACATGGTCTTCAGCCCAGTCCAATCGCTCCCGCCGGTGTCGCACAGTCAGAGGGATTCGAACACATGCCCTTCTCGAGTTGTGACTTGCATTGTGAAGCCGATTCCGTATCGTCTGAGTCGAGACGTTTACCCCTGAGGCGTTCAGGAGGTCGTTACGCAGGCTGGTTGCTGTCCAGAAGGGGTGGCGTCGTGCCTGAAGAGCCACAAAATGGTCTTGTCGTTGAGTTGTTGATCTCTGACGACCACCCCCATGTCTGTGTGCTGCTGTACCAAAAGTTTGTCGTCGGTTCCAGGCTCTGTTTACAACGCTTTGGCTGACGTTTAGCGCATTTGCAACATCACGTTGTGAATAACCAGCGTCAAGCATTCCAATACATCTACCTAGTTGTTCTGTCGTCAGGCGACGCCTTACACGTTGAGGGGCCATTGTGTTGATAAACGTAGTGTAAACACTCAGGTGAGTTCTTTTAAATCTTAGAAAGAATCACACCGCTGCCTGAGTGAAAATCGTGCAATTGTAGCAAAAGTATAAACTGTGACGAGAAACCATTTCCATGACATGAAATGCACGTGCAAGTTTGTTGAAAACATTTTTTTTTTTTTTGCATATGGACAAAATATTGCCAGTTATACAGTTATTGATTATCTCAAATTATAGAAAATTTAAATGATCCTTATCAAATTTTGAGTAGTATATGTTGACGGGTGTGATAATCGGGTACGATAAGCATGGTAAGGGCAGATACTTATTCACTTTTAATTTAGATCAGGCTTGTCAAACCGCACTAGACATTTGGTGCATCGATGCATGTTCACATGGACTGATTTCAATTCAAATTATTTTAATTCGAATTAATTTACTGCGCATTAAATTACTTTGCATTAGCTCCTTGTGAACACTAATATGACTAAGGTAAGCTAAATCCAATTAAATTTTGAGGCATGTGAAATGGCAAAATTAAGTCAAATGCTACATGTTGGTGGTCAGCTTTAAGTACTTGTGCTATTTTTGAGTGAAAAACTAAGGAAAATATAGTGTTAATCACTAAAATGTGAAAACAGACACTGTGACATTATGTCAAATACATCTGTTTATGCCTAAGGTGACATGATATGTAAATGATGTCATAAAAGCCTAACTGAAGCCTGCATGACTGTCAAAGTAAAATTTTTATTCAATTTGGTTACTTTGCATTATAATTAGCTGTCATGTGAACACAGTTTGATTCGCATTAGTTTGATTTGCATTTAATTTAGTTTACTTCGCAATAATTTACTGCGAATTAAACTCTCCGTCTGAACAGGGCACTAGACTCTAAAGTCACATGACGTCGTAGTGTAAGTTTGGCCTACAATACCACTTTAAAGCTTGAACGTAGCTCAAAGAAGCAAAGCACTGTGGGTCCAAAGTTACTGCAGAAAAAAATTTAGTATAATTTATTTACAAAATAATTGCACACAATTTAATATTGCTCAGTTAATTAAATCAATATTTTATTATGTCATATGTATGTTTCTTAGTTAAATTGCAAAAGAAATTTGTAAAAAAAAAAAATGTAATAGTAGAGTTTGCTTTTTTTTGTGATGAGGCTGCAGAAATGGTTTGTTTGTTTAATTAGTCTATTGAAAATTTTTCAGTCATTTTATGATGCCACCACTTGGGATAGTAAGCTGCAAATATAGACTTGTACTCAGCACTTATTGCCTTTGAGAAGTAAGGGATCCTTTTCGTGCCAACACCCACACCTACTGTGACACAGAATCTCGGTTTATACAGTCTGTTTGGAGAAACCTGTCTCTAGCATTTAGCAGTAAGTATCAGCTTCTTATTGATACTTTGATTGATAATGTTATCATGAGAATCTCACTCATTCAATATATACTGGTGAATAGCTTCAATATGGACCTTTACTTGGAACTCAGGGTCATTATCCTAACATCTACTGTGAGGTTTTTAGGGTCTTATTCACTACAAATGTTGGGTGCATGGTTAGGGAACATAACTGCGTACATGTTTTTGTCTTAGGTTTGATGCAGTGAATTAAAATCAAGCCCAGCTTCATGATTATACATAGCAATTGCCCTTCCACTAACAGACAATGATGTATTTGGGTTATATAGTAAAAAACGCTTAGGCAAACACTTATAATGAAAAGAAGCTTATCGAAAATTGAATTTTATTCCCAGTCTTTTTAAAATATATATGGAAAACTAAATGGTGTCCTGATAAGGCAATTTGTTAAAGTGTGTGTTAGGAACAATGTGCTAACACAGTGTTCTCAACACTGTTAGGCTAAGGCAACTTAGAACAACATGCAGTTGTGCTGATGCTCTCAACATGCTGCCATGCTAAGGCCATTCCAAGTTTTTTCTATGTTTAGCGTCCGTGTGCGCCTTGGTTTTTGACACCCAATGTTAGAAAAAACACACAACATCAGGAGTCCTGAAATTGATTAATTTAGGCAAAATTGTTGAATTTGTCAATTTCTCCAAATAATTCTGTACAGTAAGTTATATTTGGTGTATTGTAAGCATTTATTCCCTTGTTTTTGCTTAAGAATAGACATTTCTTCTATTAAAGAAGTTTAGTTAGATCAAATCATTGAAAATCATTTTAATCCTGTGTTTTATGTTTTGACTTCTGTGTTGTTGTTTTTTTTGCGAATAGATTGGTAGGTTTTTGAAAGATGGGTGGACGCTAAACAGAGAAGAAAACTTGGAATGGCCTAATACAACTTTACACAATCTATTAGGCCAAAATAAAAAATACTCCTGTTTCCTGTCACCCGACCTACCCTACATTTTACCCTCTGACCCTAAAAGTTTTTATTACATTTTCATTTTTTGGATAACTATTTCTCTAAAATACTAAAGTTGACCAATGATATTTACAGAATTAATACATCACAAGTGTACAGGTTACCTTTACTTTATAAATCTTGATTAACAAACTTGCTTTGAAACTGTTAACATATCATTTTCTTGTTATTACAGTTATTACATGCTATATGTTCTGCATTCATTAAATTTTGAAAATAAAATTTTTTCTCAAAATAAAATTTTTTCCCTACCTACCGACCCTAATGTTTTTGGTCAGGGGACAGGAAACAAGAGTATATTTTATTTTGGCCTTATGTGTAAGCTTGACGGCGTAGTGTAAACAGCCTGCTGAAACTGTTACAAACGCACTAAGTACATTGTCACCGTGTTGTCATAAGCACACTAGCCCATTCTCATAAGTAAGGTTGGACACCGGTACACGGTACCAGTACCGTACTGAATAGTTACTTCAAAAATACCGGTAAAATACCGTTTCATTTAATACCGGTACTGATAACGGTATTTCTTAACCTTTAAAACATTGTTATACGTTTAAATTATATTTTAAAAAAGATTCCAGACTCGCCAAAATGGAATTCTCCGTGCATTGAAAGGGTAGGCTAATTAACGAATCAGTACTAAGTAAGATACTTCCTTTCTACAGCCGATATTTGAGGGAAAACAATGCATATTAAAAAATATTTACATTAATCTTGTTTCAGTTTTAATAGAAACTGATAGAAATTGTCAATTAAAAAGGCAAACCGTTGTTAATTTGTGATGTCATCTCTCTCCATTTCTCATGTTTCGTCGTTTAGTGCTACAAAGCAAAATGGCGACCGGATGAAGCGATCAGCTGTCAGTCTGTCATTTAGCAGATAATTAGACGGCGGTGTTTGTAATTTTATATTTTTTTATTTTATAGAGATTCAGATTAATTTGTTTTGTTGATCATTTAATAAAAGGTTGAATTATAGAAATAGAATATATTTTGCACATTTTAGATTATAATATTGAAAGTTTAGTTATAAGCATGAGTGATAATTGAAAGCACATCCATTTCAACAATCGCACGTGCGATATATCGTCACTTTCACCGAGAATTTACGGCTTCTGCAGAATTGACAAAATTATCTAATTTATTTAAACATAATAGACCTTAAACGATGTTCAATGAAATTAAATAATTAGAGCAAACTAAACATAAGGGTAGAAGACAGCCGAATGTGAGAAAAGCCAGGTAGGTAGCAGGTGCTTGGTCACGGTAATTACTGTATAAACACTGCCACAGGTGATAACGGTCATTTAGGTGCACAGGAAACCCTAATTACTGTATGTACAAGTGCAATGAACATTTAACGTTTTAAAACGGACGTTTCAATGCATAAATAAATAAGATTAGAAATATTTAAAAATATACATCCGAGTAACCGAGTACCGACTTTAGTATTCGATACTCGGACGTTCGATCGAGTACCCGGTTAACCGGGTACTCGTTGACATCCCTAGTACATACCCTTTATTTGAAATCATGAAAAACTAATATGTTATTTATTACATCCTCAAATGACTGCCTGTAAACCTAAATTTATAAATGATTATAGAGTAGTTTTACAAATAATACACATGCAGAAACGTGACAGTATACATTTATTGACTGAGTTTGAGGGCAACATGCGTTTTGTCGGACCAAAGAACCAAACTGTCTGCCCGAGGCCGTTAGGCCGAAGGCAGACAGTTTGGTTCGAGGGTCCGACAAAACGCATGTTGCCCGAGAACTCTGTCAATAAATGTTTTGTTATACCTTTCATTTTATTATATATTTTTTGACATACATGTATTTTGTACTATATTCCGTAATGTAACATTAGATCTGCTATTGTTTAAAACTAAAGAATGAAAATGAGATTAAGCTCCGCCCATTCTGTGACGTAAGCGGTCCAACATCTCTCCGAGCGGTCCAACATCGATTTTTTTATGCCCACTCAGTAAACATTAAAAATCTTTTTTCTGTATAGATTTGTATAAGAACAATTTTTTAAAGTTATAACAATATCTTATAACTAAGTTTGATGGTTTATCTTATCTGATAAGTTGTACTTTTAAAAAAATCAATTTCTTTTGATAGGTGTGACTGTCATCTGAGTACTGAAATTTGATGCCAAGCATGATCATGATTTGCCAGAAGAGCCTCTTTTGGGAGATGACAAAGAATAAACAGCAGAATGAAATTGAAACAATCAACTGAATCAAGTCTCAGTTTAAGAAGATGATTTTAAATATATCATACACTGTATTTAAATTTTGATTTGAGAAACGGACATAATTCCAAAAATATGATTTTATCAATTGCTTTCAGTTTTTCAAGATAAACAGATTTTGTTGCAAAATCTAATATGTTTAATTTGGAATAAATGTTCCTTAAATTTAAATATTTGTCAGATCTTGCATGTTTACATCTGTATTGAGGTCTTCCGCTTCCAAGGGAAGACATATCAATTCTAATGGTAAAGATGATAGAGGTCTGTCTTCAGTGGCAATATATAAGATCTTATATGTGTATTTTTACAGTATAATTAAAGGAACATTGCTATCTTGGCATAAACAACTAAAGCATTAACAAATGTGCATGATTCAGAACAAAGGACATGTTATTTCAAACACAAGATCAAAGAGATGTCCAGTCACATTTCAAAGTCAACAAAGCACAAAATCTGTTTACAGTTTAGCTCATATGAGCTAAAGCTGTAGTAAAATTTTGAAAATTCACCCATTATCATCTTTATCTTAAATTCTTCAGAATTTCATTTCCTTCTCAGAACAACTGGACAAAGTAAAGTTAAACTTGGCACAGAGCATTCTTTAGTGTAGATTTCTGTGATTTTCATAGGGTCACATTGACCATCATTGTTCTCAAAATTGCTTTTAGACAGAAACATAATATTTTCAGTGATGATAGAGCTACATGTGCTGATGTGACACATACCTCTCTCTTTCTCAGGAAGTGCAGCACATCGACGCTCGCTATGGCTTGTAAAAAATCCCATCGGGGATTTAGAAAATGTTCACACCTTTTCTGCAATATCTTTTTACATGTTAATATTTTGTAAAGACATTAAGAACAAAAGTTGTGAAGAATATCACAATCTTTCAAAGGATATCAACTATAAAGGGCTTGCCCCTATAATTAAGGACTTAGAGGGACCAAAATTTTTTCCTTAATATCTGAAAAAAAATTTGAATTTGTAATACGTCAAAGAAGCAAAGTTGTTCAAAATGTCAAGCTTAATCTATTGAATTCGTCAAAATGCGTCTGGTAGCCTCGCTTTCGGTCAAACCGAAAGTCATCAGAAAGTGCATATTTTTGTCATTCTTGACAAGGTTTTGGGTAACATATATCACTGAAGGCATAAAAGTTAATTTTTTGTCAATTCACATCACTTTTGGCCAAACCAGAAGTAGCCAAAAAAGCTTATTTTGAAGGTTTTGACTCAAAATTGAAATTATAAAGTCACTGGAGACAACTTAGCTCATTGCTTTCTTTTTGTTGACGTCACTTCCGGTCAAAACAGGACGGAAGACCTACTCGTTGCTTTGCAACGAGCTTTGCTCTAGTTATTATTATTATTTTTCTTCTTCCTGGGAAAATTTTGTCCACGAGTGATCTTGTAAACTACACATCCGACTAAGGTAAAATGTTTTTTGGGTCAGTAGGCATGTTATGCAGAGTTGCCGAACGAAGGTCATTTTGCCCGCACGTGCTTGCAAGAGCGGGCACGTGCAACACGTGAAATGACCAATATAATGAATCCTACCATAACTTTTCTATTTTTTGATGAAATGTTTTGAAACTCATAATATAAGGATATATTAGTAGTATAAATAAGATGACGTGGTCAATATGGCAAGATCTCACGCGCATGCACGTGCGCTTCCCTCTGATTGGCTGAAACTAAAGTCTCAATATCTTTCTTGGTTCTTGTCATAATCTTTTGAAATTTTGAACATAGTCCTATATTATGAAGTTCTACAGCATGATATAAAAAATTTTTCATGAAAGCATGCGCATGCGCGTGTGCTGTAATCTGATTGGCTGGAATTTTAAATGGCTATATCTCCTTTGTTTTTTGACGAAATGCTTTGAAATTTAAAACATAGTCATGCATTAGGATAAACTAAAATATGATATAGAAAAAAAAATCATGAAATCACGCGCATGCACGTGTGCTGCAATCTGATTGGCTGAAACTTTAAATGGCTATATCTCCTTTTTTTTTTGACGAAATATTTGGAATTTTAAAATATAGTCATTCATTTTGATATCCTTCAATAAGATAGAGATAAAAAATTATGAAATCACGCGCATGCATGTGTGCTGCAATTTGATTGGCTGAAACTTCAAATGGCTATAACTCCCTTGTTTTTCAATCAAACAGGATGGGATTTAGAATATAGATAAATATAAGAGACTCCTACAAGAAGGTGAAGTCATTATGCACGTGCTTGCACGTGCGTGCAAGTCAGCGCACGTAAAATAAGTAAATTTAAAAATACACTCGAATGAGTGCATTTTTAATGCTTTTGGATTAAATGCTTTGATATTACGTATATTAAAATTTTAGATAGTGTAGACAAGATAATATGGTCGTTACGCACATAAACACACATGCAATGCCTATTATCAAATTTTTTTCCGGGAAGACCTTGATTAAGTCTAAATTCCATAAAGTATTTCTTATTTAATAGAGATTACAGGGAATATGGAACCAAACGGGAGTTGGGGAGCGTTTGGGGAACATCTGTAACGGTCCCCGTTACAATTAGCACTAGTTTACAATGTAAGTGTTAGCCTTGTTTGTGACCCGTGTTGGTGGAGAAGGGGATACTGGTGGCTGAGGTCTACAGGTGCTTGGTGTAGTGCACCTGTGATGGCCAACACTCCACTTTGGCCTCGTATTTATTTAGACGGGAGGTCAAGTTTGGTCCGACTTGATCAATCGGCTGGTTACGCCTAGCTGATTTTCTTGACATGCCATAGTATTGATGTATTTTCAATCTCCTTCTTATTATCTGCTTCTTGCAATTTTCCAATACGCCGACGTTTCCATGTTGATATTGTATATCAAGCGGTGGCTTAGGGTCAATCAGATACATCATGTCAGAGTCTAACTTCTTTGTATCCCACACAATACGTGATGATATGCACAGAGTGTTTTATCAATTTAGTGAAGACCGTAAAAAATGAAGAAATCTACACTATGTTGACTCATTTGCAAGGGACAAGATTGCCAGAAAAACTTTGTTTTGAACCATTTTGTGCCTCTCTTGCCCATTTCCGACCCAAATGAATCTCTAAGGTTTCGTCAAAGTCAACATGACTAGAAAAAAAATATTTTAACAATAACTCCAAAACTATGTATGGTATAAGGTCAAAACATTTACAGTTTATAAATATATCATTAATAGATAGAAAGTAACACTTGATAACAAATATTTTTAAAAAGATATTTTTAAGAAAAATGTTGTATCAGAAAATATGCATATTTAAAGAAAAACGCACCTGCTTAATTTTGACTATTTCGTGAAAACCATCATAGCACAAATAATATATGGTTATCATTGAAGGGCAAGTTGGACATGAATGGTCTCTGAAAGGCTGCTTTTGGAAGCATGGCATGTATTTTCACTATATAATCTATACATCCCCGCCCTAACACCAAAACCCCTGACCCTGGGGCCATAAATTTCACAATTTTGGTAAATGCTCTTGCTCATCATAACTATGCCCTTAGTTTATTCATTTTATACCTAGGAGCAGAAAAGAAGATTTTCAAAGAATTCATGTATTTTCTTTATATAATCTATAGAGCCCCGCCTTAACACCAGGACCCCTGACCCTGGGGCCATAAAATTCACAATTTTTGTACAAGCACCCTTGCTCATCATAACTATGCACTTAATTATGTTCCCCAAACGAAGTTGGGGAACATATTGTTTTTACTCTGTTTCTTATTATTATGTTCCCCAAACGAAGTTGGGGAACATATTGTTTTTACTCTGTTTCTTATTATTATTAAGGTCTTCCGTCTTCACGGAAGACCTTATAGTGATTCTACTGTTTCTTATTATTATTATTATTATTATTCTTATTTTTTAGACAAATTTTGTGCACGCGATATCTCGAGAACTATTCATCGTTTTTTCATCAAACTTTCAGGGTTTATGCGCTCTTATATGCCATTGTTAACTTTGGAAGAATTTTGGAACAACTCGCTTTTGGTGCCAAGTTATGGCCATTTTCCTGATTTTCAAATGAAATTTTGTCAGTTCGAGATCTTAGGAACTACTAAAGATATGAACTGGAGACTTATTGGAGAACATAGGGCATGACTTCTAGATATGCGGAATGTCCTTTTCGTGTGTCGTCAGTACTTCCGGTCGCTACCGGAAGCGAATCAAAAAAATCAAAATTTTCAACTTTTTTGTTTTTCATTATTTTTTATTAATGTTTGGAATATTAATAGAGACCCTTCTATTGATGCTTACTATATAAGTTGTTTGAATATTGGTTAATCAGAACTCTAGATATAAATATTTGAAAATCTGAAGCGGGCCCAAGATGGCGGCTGTCTCTTTCAACTCCGCCATTTCGCAAGTAGGGGTTTATGGAGGCAGCTGAGCGTTTGCTTAAACGATTCTGACATAAGGATACATGAAATGTAAAAAAGCTACGTGGACTTTCACGTAGTAGAACGTTGCAATTCAGTGTCAGTCTTAGAACTTAATTTCCGTTTCACTGCTTTAGTGTTACTGGGCTAGATGCGATATGTAATGGTACAATGTGTTAAATATACTTTCTTAACTCTTTACTTTCTTAACGTCGAAATAAAATAAGGGCGACAAGAACGTTTTAGTTTTTTTAAATTTCATTGAGGCTATCACACCTATTCAATAGATCAGTTTAAAGAAGAGGCGAGAAGATTTACTCAAGGAGTTTCGCGCGAAATTATGAATAGTGGCCCGCCTTTTATAATTTCTTAGACAGGTGTACTGTTGCAAAAGCATAAACAAGTATATTTAGAGCAGTACTCCCAATAGCTTAATGGTTAGCGTGTTGGGGAAAAAAGAGAAAAAAAGCGCATTCACGCTGGCGACCTGGGTTCAATCCTGCTTATGACCAAAATTTTGAATCACTTTTCAGCTCGATTTTACGAGTTGTTTTTTTTTCCTGAATCGGACGGAAGACCTCTCGTTGCTCGCAACGAGATCGTTTCTAGTTATTATTATTATTATTATTATTATTATTCCTGGGAAAATTTTGTCCTCGAGTGATCTTGTAAACTATACATCCGACTAAGGTAAAATGTTTTTAGGGTCAGTAGACATGTTATGTAGATTGGCCGAACAAAGGTCATTTTGCGCGCAGGTGCTTGCAAGAGCGCGCACGTGCAACACGTGAAATGACCGATTTAATTGATATAGGCGTAACTTTTTTAATTTTTGATGAAGTGCTTTGAAACTCATAATGTAAGGATATATTAGTAATATAGATAAGATGACATGGTCAAATTAGCAAGATCTCACGCGCATGCACGTGCGCTTTGCTCTGATTGGCTGAAACTAAAGTCTCAATATCTTTCTTTTTTTTTGACGAAATCCTTTGAAATTTTGAACATGGCCATGCATTAGGATATCCTACAAAAAGGTATATAGAAATTATCACGAAAACACGCGCATGCAGGTGCGCTGCAATCTGATTGGCTGAAACTTTAAATAGCTATACCTCCCTTGGTTTTCAACCAAACAGGATGGGATTTGGAACATAGATATATAAAATGGACTTCTACAAGAAGGTATGGTCACCATGCACATGCATACACGTGCGTGTACCTGAGCTGCAATCTGATTGGCTGAAACTTTAAACAGTTATAACTCCCTTGGTTTTCAACCAAACAGGATGGGATTTGGAACATAGATATATATAATGGACTTCTACATGAAGGTATGGTCACCATGCAAATGCATACATGTGCGTGTAGGTGCGCTGCAATATGATTGGCTGAAACTTTCAACAGCTTTAACTCCTTTGGTTTTAACCAAACGGGATGGGATTTAGAACATAGATAGATTTAATGAACTTCTACAAGAAGGTATGGTCATCATGCTCATGTATGCACGTGCGTGCACGTGAAATGGGTAAAATCAAAAATACACTTGAATGAGCGGGTTTTTTTTCATACTTTTGGATTAAATACTTTAATATTTAGTATATTTAAATATATAGATTGTGTAGACAAGATGATATGGTCATTACGTACATGCATTCACATGCGCACACATGCAATGCTAAAATTTGAATGAGCATGGTACATTTCTGGGTAAATGTTAAAGTCTCAAATGCATAGAGTTTGTGTTATTCAATGAAGCTCACAGGGAATATGGCACCAAAAGGGAGTTGGGGAGCATTTGGGGAACATCTGTAACGGTCCCCGTTACAATTAGCACTAGTTATTATTAGGGTCTTCCGTCTTCAGCGGAAGACCCTTCTATTATTCTTCGGTTTCTTTTTTACCTTTATTATTATTATTATTATTATTATTATTATTATTTTTATTCTTTTTTCTTCTTACAAAATTTGTGCAGAGGATTTCTCGGAGATGGCTCGTTCGATTTGCTTCAAATTTTCACAGTCGATGCGTTGTCATCTGAAGTTAATTCCGGCAAATTATTTTTTGGAAATTCACTTCCGGTCGGGAGTTATCGCCCTTTGATCAAAATTTGGAGGACCTCCTTGTCTGTGATGGAACTCAAAAATGGCTCAAGCTAGAAAGCTGAAATTTTGAGGGATGGTAGAGGACATGTTGCCATCTTGCACCTGGGTCAGGATATTTTCCGGAAGTGCCTAGTATGGAAGCTCGGTAGGGGTCAAAATTTAGGACACGTTTTACGAGTGGTTTTTTGAGACATTTTGTATCATATCTTTTAAAATATAAATATATTGTTAAAACATACTGAACAACATTTGTGCAAAATATCAAGATCTTTAATATGATATCAAGAAAAATGTGCTGACTCATCAAATTAAGGGCTGAAAGGGGCCAACAGTTTTTATTCAATAACTCTTTTAAAGTCAATATTTTGTTATACATTACTGAAGCAAAGATGTTCATCTTAACCATCTACAACTTTATATAATGATTTTTATATCATATGGTACATAATTAGGGGCCACAAGGGGCCAGAATGCTAAATCTTTGATGCTTTATATCTCGAAATGGAGAAATATTTTGATAAGCAATATTGAACAAAAGATGTTCAAAATAATGTTCTGAACAATATGCAACCTTTCATTTTTTGCTAAACTGCCCCATTAAGGAGTTGAAGGGTTGGCCCCTAAATATTTCTTTTGCTAATAGCTCAAAAACGAAAAGGAATTTCTAAACAGTTGTTGAACACAAAATGTTCAAAATCTTAAGAGCTTTAAGATGAGATCCTGAAAAAGGGGCTGAGCACTCAAATAAGGGGCCAAAAGGGGCCAAAAGTCTTCAATCGATAGCTCTTTATCAGTTAATATTTTGTAATACATTACTGAAGCAAAGATGTTCATCTCAACCATCTACATCTTAATATTATGATTTTTATGTCGTTTGGTTCATAATTAGGGGCCACAAGGGGCCAGAATGCTAAATCTTTGATGCTTTATATCTCGAAATGGAGAAATATTTTGATAAGCAATATTGAACAAAAGATGTTCAAAATAATGTTCTGAACAATAAGCTACTTTTCATTTTTTGCTAAAAGGCCCCATTAAGGAGTTGAAGGGTTGGCCCCTAAATATTTCTTTTGCTAATATCTCAAAAACGAAAAGGAATTTCTAAACAGTTGTTGAACACAAAATGTTCAAAATCTTAAGAGCTTTAAAATGAGATCCCGAAAAAGGGGCTAGGCACTCAAATTAGGGGCCAAGAGGGGCCAAAAGTCTTCAATCCATAATTCTTTATCAGTTTATATTTTGTAATACATTACTGAAGCAAAGATGTTCATCTCAACCATCTACATCTAAATATTATGATTTTTATGCCGTATGGTTCATAATCAGGGGCCACAAGGGGCCGGAATGCTAAATCTTTGATGCTTAATATCTCAAATTGGAGAAATATTTTGATAAGCAATATTGAACAAAAGATGTTCAAAATAATGTTTTGAACAAGATTCTACCTTTCATTCTTTGCTTAACGACCCCATTAAAGAGTTGAAGGGTTGGCCCCTAAATATTTCTTTTGCTAATAGCTCAAAAACGAAAAGGAATTTTTAAACAGTTGTTGAACACAAAATATTCAAAATCTTAAGAGCTTTAAGATGAGATCCTGAAAAAGGGGCTGGGCACTCAAATTAGGGGCCAAGAGGGGCCAAAAGTCTTCAATCGATAACTCTTTATCAGTTAATATTTTGTAATACATTACTGAAGCAAAGATGTTCATCTCAACCATCTACATCTAAATATTATGATTTTAATGTCGTATGGTTCATAATTAGGGGCCACAAGGGGCCAGAATGCTAAATCTTTGATGCTTTATAGCTCAAAATGGAGAAATATTTTGATAAGCAATATTGAACAAAAGATGTTCAAAATAATGTTCTGAACAATAAGCTACCTTTCCTTTTTTGCTAAAAGGCCCCATTAAGGAGTTGTAGGGTTGGCCCCTGAATATTTCTTTTGCTTATAGCTCAAAAACGAAAAGGAATTTCTAAACAGTTGTTGAACACAAAATGTTCAAAATCTTAAGAGCTTTAAATGAGATCCCGAAAAAGGGGCTAGGCACTCAAATTAGGGGCCAAGAGGGGCCAAAAGTCTTCAATCCATAATTCTTTATCAGTTCATATTTTGTAATACATTACTGAAGCAAAGATGTTCATCTCAACCATCTACATCTAAATATTATGATTTTTATGTCGTATGGTTCATAATTAGGGGCCACAAGGGGCCAGAATGCTAAATCTTTGATGCTTAATATCTCAAAATGGAGAAATATTTTGATAAGCAATATTGAACAAAAGATGTTCAAAATAATGTATTGAACAAAATGCTACCTTTCATTTTTTGCTTAACGGCCCCATTAAGGAGTTGAAGGGTTGGCCCCTAAATATTTCTTTTGCTAATAGCTCAAAAACGAAAAGGAATTTCTAAACAGTTGTTGAACACAAAATGTTCAAAATCTTAAGAGTTTTAAGATGATGTGAATAAAGAGTGCTGATTCCTAAAATAAGTGGCCGTTAGGGGCAAAAGGCCGATTTTTAAAAGTCTTTAATGTTCAATGTCTTTTTACAGATTGTGGTAAATCATTATTTTAGAATGAAAATCGCAATCAAAATCTTATCTCATCTCATCAAGAATTGGACGGAAGACCCACTCGTTGCTCGCAAAGAGATCTCATCTAGTTATTATTCTTATTATTTTTCTTCCTGGGAAAATTTTGTACTTGAGTGATCTTGTAAACTACACATCTGACTAAGGTAAAATGTTTTTAGGGTTAGTAGACATGTTATGTAGATTTGCCGAACAAAGGTCATTTTGCGCGCACGTGCTTGCAAGAGCGCGCACGTGCAACACTTGAAATGACCGATTTAATTGATATAGGCGTAACTTTTCACATTTTTGATGAAATGCTTTGAAACTCATAACATAAGGATATATTTGTAGCATAGACAATATGACATGGTCAAAATAGCAAGATCTCACGCGCATGCACGTGCGCTTCGCTCTGATTGGCTGAAACTAAAGTCTCTATATCTTTCTTGTTTTTTGACGAAATCCTTTGAAATTTTGAACATAGCCATGAATTAAGATTTCCTACAACAGGATATATAGAATTTATCTTGAAAACACGTGCATGCACGTTTGCTGCAATCTGATTGGCTGAAACTTTAAATAGCTATAACTCCCTTGCTTTTCAACCAAACAGGATGGGATTTGGAACATAGATAGATATAATGAACTTCTACTAGAAAGTATGGTCACCATGCACATGCATTCACGTGCGTGTAGGTGCGCTGCAATCTGATTGGCTGAAACTTTAAACAGCTATAACTCCCTTGTTTTTCAACCAAACAGGATGGGATTTGGAACATAGATAGATATAATGAACTTCTACTAAAAGGTATGGTCACCATGCACATGCATTCACGTGCATGTACGTGCGCTGCAATCTGATTGGCTGAAACTTTAAACAGCTATTACTCCCTTGTTTTTCAACCAAACAGGATGGGATTTGGAACATAGATAGATATAATGAACTTCTACTAGAAGGTATGGTCACCATGCACATGCATACACTTGCGTGTACGTGCGCTGCAATGTGATTGGCTGAAATTTTAAACAGGTATAACTCCCTTGGTTTTCAACCAAACGGGATGGGATTTGGAACATAGACAGATGTAATAGACTTCTACAAGATGGTATCGTCACCATGCTCATGTATGCACGTGCGTGCACGTGAGTGCACGTGAAATGGGTAAAATCATAAATACACTTGAATGAGTTTTTTTTTTTATACTTTTGGATTAAATATTTAAAATTTAGCATATTAAAATATATAGATTGTGTAGACAATATGACATATCATTACGCACATGCATTCACATGCGCAAGTGTGCAATGATAAAATTTGAATGAACATGGTACGCTTCTGGGTAAACGTTGTTAAAGTCTTAAATGCATAGAGTTAACTTTGTCTTATTTAATTACGCTTACAGGGAATATGACTACAAAAGGGAGTTGGGAAGCGTTTGGGGAACATCTGTAACGGTCCCCGTTACAATTAGCACTAGTTAGTTTATTTGATACCAAGGAGCAGAGAAGAAAATTTTTAAAGAATTCATGTATTTGCAATATATAATCTATACAGTCCCACCCTAACATCAGAACCCCTGACCCTGGGGCCATGAAATTCACAATTTTGTTAGAGGCACTATTGCTTATTATAACTAGAACTGTCCAATAGGGACAAATGCCCCCCGCTGGGTTTTTCAGAGAAGGTGCCTATTCAAAAATACTTTATGGATCTAGACATGCTCACAATTTACTATAAAAAATTTGCAGTGAAATAAAATTGCTCATCATCTTTCTTTATGAATGAAACGGAGGTGCAACCAAATGAAACATCAATACTAATACATTGTAATTCCATTGTAACATTTTTTTTTATTTTTGTCATTTAATTTTTCTTCATTACTGCATTAAAAAAATATATTGCAATAATGTGTTATGTCACTCTGCAAACTGATTGTTGAAAAAACAAACCATTTTACAAAATCAAATTAATCTTGATATATCAATTTGAAATGCATTTTGAAAATAAAGAACTGGTCATCCAGTAATGAAGTGTTTTGACAGACAATAAATTACAATTAAGAGAATAAGAGAAGAGAGATCTTTAATTCTTGTGCCTTATTCCCTGAAGATTTGATAACACACACACACACACATGATAAGAGATATGCCTAAACAACTTCCAACACCAAACTCATTAATTTATCTTTAACTGGATGCATGTTTAGTCATTATTCCCAAGAGACAAATGAAATTACATTATCTTCTGTGCAATGTAAAAACTGTTTTTAACACACACTTGATGTTTCTTTTTTTTTAAGTTTTTATGAGTAGTTTTAAGCTGTAGTTCATGTCTTTGTACAGATATTCTAGATCTATGTCTCAAACCTTATACATGAGCCCAAAATGAACAAGTCAATCAAAATTTTAAAAAAACCTGTAAAATGCAGAAAAATGAACATAAAGATTTGAAAATTCCAGGTGCACAACTTCATATGGTGAATAATAATTGTACAAATTTTCAGATTAATCCTTGCAATAGTTTCTGAGAAACGGTCCAAACAAAACCCCAAAATAAAAATGAAAAAACACCTGTAAAATTCAAAATAATAATCCAATCAAGATGAAAAATATCAGGTGCACAACTTCATATGGTGAATAATATGTGTACAAATTTTCAGACAAATCCTTCCAATAGTTTCTGAGTAATGGTCCGGACAAAGTCTCGTCTACAGACAGACAGACAGACAGACGGACATGGTGATTCCAATATACCCCCCCTAAACTTCGTTTGCGGGGGGTATAACTATGCACTTAGTTGGTTTATTTAATACCCAGGAGCAGAGGAGAAGATTTTCAAAGAAATTATGCATTTTCCCTACATACTTTTTTAGCCCCGCCCTAGTATTAGAACCCCTGACCCTGGGGCCATGAATTTCACCATTTTGAAAGTGGACTCTATGATGATTACAATCATGCCAACAGTTTGACTGCTTGAAGTCCAGGAGTCAAGAAGATTTTGAAAGATTGCACTAATTTTAGTGGTTTTGGCCACACCCCTCAGGCCCCAGGGGGGGGGGGGGGGGGGCAGGGATCATCAAATTCGCAACTTTTGTTCCCCTCCACCCATAGATGCTTTTTGCCAAATTTTGCTGAAATAGGTTCAGTGGTTGCAGAAAAGAAGATGAAAATGTTCAAATGTTAACGCACAACGCACAACGACGGACGAAAACGGATGGCAATAGGTCACTAATAAAATGGAAACAAGGGAAAGCGTAGAAATAAATATAAAACATTATTTTACCCAGATAATCTAACAACAATTTTATTATATCGCGGGATAAGAAATAATAAAGATTCTCAAACTTTAAGTTTAAAGTTTTGTTGCCGTGAAGTTAAAATCAAGAAATCAAGAGGAATCTAAATAACTTTCAAACAAAAAAAAAACAAACTTGCTGCATTTTGCGATCCAATGAATTAGGTCTAGAACAACATTAAGTAACAACTTAAAAAAAGGGAAAATAGAAGACCAGATACACATGTTTTTGATAAAGTTAAAATCCAAAAAGATCACAAAATGTTAACTTAAAACGCTTTCGTCATTTTCAGCACTTAGTGCAGTTATACACTGGTATATACGAATGTTCATAACTGCATGAAGAGCCGAACATGGCGAAAGTGCCCTCAGTAAACATTTCATGATCGTTTTGGATTTTTACTTTTAAGTATAACTTTATAAGAGTGCACTCGGATGGCGATAGACCGAACGTATATCCCAGCGGCCCGGATTTTCTCTCTACATCTGATAAGAAACTTCAAATGAAACATGTAACACTAGAAATAGAAACTAGAAACAGCGCAAAATTCTCCAAACTCATGAAGACGTATTCCTGCAAGGAAGGCCTCCAGATGTTCTATCTGAAGACGAAGTAGTGGAGGGGGAAACAGCTGGCATTTCTGTCAGCCGTGTTAACATATTCGAAGACACCGTCGATGAAATAGCAACTTTACCTAACATTCGATTCCCCATAAAAATCGTCTTCTATGGGGAACAGGTCGTTGACCTAGGTGGTCCCAGGAAGGAGTTTTTTTCCTCTATTTGTGAGAGAGGCAACGTCCAAGCTGATCAATATCCAATATTTGCCCCACAAATCAAACCTTGATGGAGTTATATTTAATTAAGTTCTTTAACAGGGGAGTATATGCTGACTTCAAAGCAATGAATATTTTCAGCAAATTGCGGATTAGCTAGATGATGACATGCGCAACCCTATTATCCTACCAAAGAACAACCATGTCAGTTACCTCATCATACGTCTCTTCCACCAGAGGGTATTTCATCAAGGCAGACACTTCACGGAGGGAGCTGTACGTTCCGCTGGATTCTGGGTAGTGAGTTCGAGACGGATGACGGTTTCAGTTATAAAGAGCTGTATTGTGTGTCGAAGACTTCGTGGACAGCCAGGATGGCAACATATGGCAGATCTTCCGGAAGATCGTAGTAAACCATGTCCGCCATTTTCTTATGTGGGTGTCGACACCTTTGGCCCATGGCCGGTTGTGCATCGCCGAACCAGGGGTGGAAGTTCAAGTCAGAAACGTTGGGCTATTCTGTTTACCTGTTTAGTGACTAGGGTAATTCACATATGTTAACTTTTGACTTAGAGGTGAAGGAAGAACAATATAGTTCATTCGTGGTTCTTTCATTCTTACCGTAGTATAAAGTCCTAACGGATAGTTGGCCACGACTGTCAGACCGGTTTGTACAATTTTGTCGACTCGTGAGTTCTGAGCAGGCCGTAGAAAGGAGAAGGTGTGTCTTTCAATGTGCGTGTTTGGGTAAGCTGGTGAACATAAATAAATATTTATGCATTTTCACTACATAATCATTAAAGCCCCGAACCCCTGACCCCGGGGCCATAAAGTTAAAAAATCTGGAAAAGGCATTTTTGCTCATCATAACTATGTACTTGCTTGGTTTATTTAATACTCAGATTGATTGATTGTACAGTGTTTAACGTCCCTTTTGAGTTTTTTTTTCACCCCATATGGTGACGCCACCACTTGCCGGTGGAGAACTGAAAATTTGCCTTATACTTCGCATAAAGGTCATGACATTGATTCAATATGGCTTGCGTTTAAGTTGCGCGAAAGAAGAGGACATTTAAACCTGGAATGGATCAATTGTGTACACTCACAGCAGCTGAGCTACTGGCAAGATATAGATTTACTCATGAAAGAAATGAATTCGTTACATATTTAATCAGAGAAGACATTACGCCTTCGACTGGTAGAAAGAATAGTGTGCCAGCACATGTACAAGTTATGGTAACTTTAAGATATTACTGACAAAATGCAGTTATGCAGCGTTGAAAATTTTGGACTGCATCAGTCTACCGTTTCAAAAATTATTCAAAGAGTAACAACTACTCTTGTACAGCCACACACTGTGAAAAGATTCATTTCTTTTCCAATGCAAACAGAGACTATAAGGTAGCACCAGGCAGATTTTTTTTCGAGAGGCTAAATTTCCAGGGGCTATTGATTGTACCCATGTTAGAATTTTTGCACCTAGTGAGCATGAAATAGAGTTTGTCAACTGGAAAAATTTCAACAGTATAAATGTTCAGACTGTTTCAGATGCTCATGAAAGAATTTTAGATCTTGTATCCACATGGCAAGGTGCAACACATGATGCTAAAATAATACGAGTGAGTGGGTTGCTCCAAAAACTTTAACCTGGTCACTGGAAAACACATCCAGCATCCGAAGCAAGTCTGATAGTGTCCATCCCTAGATGCATCATTCATGCAAGTTTGGTTCAGGTACCGCTTATAGTTACTTGGAAATGGACCTGCTCCAAAATCTTTAACCTGATCACTCATCTACCGTTCACGGTAGCCTATTGGTAGAGCGTTCGCTTCGTGATCGGGAAGCCCGGGTTCGATTCTCGTTCCCGGCGCCGGGTCAAACCTAAGACGTAAAAATAGGTAGCGACTGTTCCTTCGCCAAGCGCTCGGCATCAGAAGTGAAAGTCACGGGTCTTTCGGATATGACCTTAAAAGCGTAGGTCCCGTGTCACGGTAGGCGCAGGCATGATAAAGAACCCTCACTGCTCAATGGCCCTGAGTGCCGAGTATAGGTCTAAATTTGAAGCCCTTCACCGGCATCGGTGACGTCTCCATATGAGCGAAAAATTCTCAAGAGGGACGTTAAACAACATACAATCAATCAATCAATCATCTAGAAAATGTAGGTCACATCCAGTGAAGATAATTTTATTTTTTTTCTATACGTATTTCATTGAAGAAAAAATCGTAATTTTTTCAAATACAATACTTTTAGAACTGACAAGAAATTAGTGATTACATATGTCAAGATATGTCACACCACGATTTTACAAAACGTTGTTTGGAAGGAAATATATAAATCAAAAGAAATTTAATCATCATCACATTTGGCACACAACTGTACGTATCACATGTTTATTATTTGGCATTTGTACAGATTTTTTTTGGTTATAGAGTACTTATCTGTTTGTTTTAATGTTCAATGTACTATTTATAAAATATTTATTGTTTATTATTAGAGCAAAGCATAATTTTTCTTACGTAATTTATTTTGTCACATAATGCGCTGACTAACCGTACCTCTAACTCTGAAGAGTTCCGTAATAGAAATAAAATGTATAGATAGTTTTCGATCACGTGACTTCCGCCCTCTCAAAATAGAGTTGGCAGCCATATTGGAGGTGGAGTTTGTTTACGCATCATGAGTGAAAAAGGCGTTAACAAACCATGTCAAAGGGGTACATCAAGGGAAAAGTTAGTCGATCGTTCCTTAACGTACCGAGAGAGTTTAGACAGCGTTTCAAAACAGAGATATGATGACAAACTCGCTTTAATTCAGAAAGAAGACCCGTATCAGATAGAGAAAACGAAATGGTCGAAAGACGTGGAAAAATGGGCTTCTGTGACATACCCCGACATTGTAAACTTTCTTCTGTACACAACAAGTGCTTATACACTCGATGAACTGAAATCATATAAAGGGTTAGAAGCATATAACCAGTTCGTGAGCGGATGGGTAAGGGATGTTGCAGTGTGTGAAATTAATGGCCTGTGCGTGCACACTTCTCGGGTAAGACATTTTAAGATGCATCTATTGTTACGATTTGTTTTAAAAGGCACGATCTATAGGACAAAAAACAAAAACAAAACTTTGCATCGTTTGATCATGTTGAGATCAAAGATTTCTGTAGCTGATAGTGTGAATTCTGATGGAAATTTAATGGTTGTTTCAGGTTATTTTCTATCCAAGTCTTCATGTCTTAGAAATCTTCAATATCCCAACTAAATAATGAAAAAAAATTAACTGTATTGCACAGTTCTGTACTTGTTTATTTGAGTAATTTAATCAGTTGGTGTAAATTAATTCATAATTGAATTATTTCTTTCAGGTAATGCACTCACAGCGCCTAAGTGAAGCCCCCCTTAACCCTTGGATCATCGTACAGCCGGACGGGAAAATTCTTGCAGCACACTGCAACTGCATGGCAGGTTTAGGAGAGGCCTGCACCCACATAGGCGCAATGCTTTTCTCAATTGAAGCATCAGTGAAAGTTCGGGATTCCAGGACAGTGACAGAAACTAAATCTTACTGGCTACCTGCTTCGTTGAAAGGCGTCTCCTATGCCAGAATTGAAGACATAGACTTTACATCAGCTAAAGCTAAGAAAAAAGCCCTGGACTCACAGTTTTCAGAAACGCCATATGAAAAGAGAGGAGGAATGCAATATAAAGCTATAGATGCTCCATCAGATGATGAACTAAGGACATTTCTCAACAAACTCAACCAAACTGGAGCACAGTCAGCAATATTAAGTGTCAAAAATTCATTCCAAGAAGCTTTTATACCCAAAGCACTGGACCAAAAATTCCCAATTGTATTAAATGACTTGCTAAATACAGATCTCCTTCAGGCACCGTTCAGGGAAATTATGGAAGTCTGTGAAAAAGTGCAAGTGACTGTGACGAAAGAAGAAGCCGACAGTGTTGAGAAAGCTACCAAACAACAAGCTACCTCAAAGCTATGGAACAGATTTCGAAGTGGTCGCATAACAGCATCCCGCATGTATGCAGCTTGCCACAGCAATCCTGCATCCCCATCTGAAAGCTTAATAAGGGCCATATGCAACCCAGAAATTTCAAAGTTTCAGACAGCGGCAACTACATGGGGCTGTGCACATGAGAAACAAGCCCGTGAAGTCTACTGTGATTCAATGCAGGATGTCCATGACAACTTTACAGTAGAAGATGCCGGATTTTGCATTAACCCAAGCTATCCTTTGATTGGAGCCTCCCCAGATGGATTTGTCTCTTGTGATTGCTGTGGCCAGGGAGTAGCTGAAATCAAATGTCCATATTGTGTGCGGTCAACGTCCCTGAGTCTCTACACTGGAGGAAAATATTGCTTGGAGGATACACCAGATGGACGTCGACTTAAAAGAAACCATCAATACTACTATCAGATACAAACACAGATTTTTGTATGTGAAAAGGAGTATGCAGACTTTGTTGTATGGACAGAAAAAGATATTCACATGGAAAGAGTTGAACCAGATAGTGAACTGTGGGAGGAAATGAAGACCAAGGCAACTGACTTTCACTCATTGGCAGTTATGCCTGAACTTGTTGGGAGGTTTTTTTCAAGGAAGTTTACTCCAGCATCCTTGGTTGAACTGCAGGAATCTGACACACTTTTCTGTTTCTGTAGGAAAGGAGAAACTGGCACAATGGTGGCCTGTGACAACCGCAATTGTCAATTTCAGTGGTTCCATCTATCATGTCTGAGGCTAACAGAATCAAACCTACCTAAGGGGAAGTGGTACTGTCCCGATTGCAGCCAAATGCCAGAATTTAAGCCAAAGAGACGATGCAGTAAGAAGTGACTGGTGTATTTTATTTCAGATTGTGAAGTGTTTTTGTTGACTTGATTATCTCGGTATCTGAATGCAATTTCTCATTCTTTAATACATATATATGTATAATTTATAATTGACGGTGATATTACCAGGATGAATATGTAACGTATGTTCAAATATTCCTTGAATGCGTGTTTAAATGTTCATTCCCTGTGCACTGTCCATATGAATATTCTTGTTTTATACTCTTCTCTTTGTTCTAACTACTTGAATTTAAGCATTAACATTGAAAAGCTAATTACATTGTTTGTCTTGTTTTGTTTGCATTTTGAATACAACTTCAACCAAATTTAGTTCTTATTTCTTCCATTCCATATATTTCCTGTTTGCAAGGGATAAAGTGCTGAAGAAGCAAATGGATTACTTGACATTAAACTGAGAACACACTGAAGTTAAAATTTGATTTTGATACTTGTTTGTATTGTATTGTACCAATGTGAAATCACTTTATATTCTTTCCTAAATAATCATTTACAATTAATATGTGTACTATTAAATTTTAACTCGAGTCTGTTCTCATTTTATGGTCTTGAGAAAAAAAAGTTTTGTTGAGTTCCCTAACTGACTTTGATTTATTGATGATTTCATCAAAATCCAATTCATCTCAGGCTTCCATCAAATCTACCTCAAATAAGAAAAATTGAAGGCAATTTTAATATATTTATCTCATATAAATAAATGAACTACAACAAGTAAAAATAACAATATAATTCAATTAATAATCAGAAAAAAATAAACTATGAACTTATCAAACAATTGGCAAAATGAGCATCATATATTTTTTTCAACCTATTGGCACAGCATATAAATAATTAGCACTACTGGCTTTTAAAACCCCTGTCCGTATGAAAATCCACTGTCTTTCTCTGTATCCTACAGCATTTTCACAGTATGCTACGGTATATCTACAGTATGCTACGGTATGCTAGCTCTGTAGATACAGTAAATCTCTGTATGCCACTGTATGTATCCCCAGCATGCCACAGTTACATACAGTAGGCCCCGATACGCCTACAGTATGCCACTGTATGGCTACTGTTTCCTACAGGCAACTACGGTAAACCACAGTATATGCCCCAGTACGCCCCTGTATATGTTCATTGAAGCAAAAAGAAGAAGTTTACACACTCCAAGAGCACTGTACGGTTACCTAAGATGTGGGATTGTCAATTTAGTACACAGAGTAATTTACCTAAGAAATTTTTGAACATTATTTTAAACACATGGTAGTATTTTTTTAAAGTGTTAAGAGACTAATTGTGTTCTTTTATAACTCTGAAATAACTATGAAATATTAATAAATTGTTGCTTCAAAGAATATTTATCTATCAATTTTTAAATTAATTATTTAATTATTCTTTGGTTTGATTTTTTACTTTATTTATTTTGCAAACACCTATTTAATGCTTAAAATACTTGGAGTGACTTTGAACTTTAAAAAAAACATAGCCGGGGTAATGCTGAATTTTGGAAAATTGTAGTTTATAAAATCGATATAGTTTCCTTGAAAAAATAAATAAAATTAATTAAATGAAATTAATCATTTTGAAAACAAATCAATCTATTTCTTGACAAATACAGAGCTGCATAGTAAACTCGGCACAAAATAAATAAGGTGAGGTGGTAAGTGAAAATTTAATAAAATAAATGACTTTAAAAATACAAAATTAATAAATGAACTAATTATTTATCTTATCTATTTATTTGTTTATCAATTTATCTACAAATACATAGATAAACAAAATAAATAAAAATTAATTTATTTATTTTGTAACTGACAAGACAACAAAGTGATTAAATATACACCCCCCAATTGATTTTTTTAGTTTTATTTTTATGTGAAAATCATTTCTCCTAAAATATGCTACAAAGTATTTTTTAAGCATATGAAAACAAATTCCAATAATTTTAAGTTCATGATGGATATCAAAATAATCGTCAGATTATGCACAATATTAATTTGTCAATTGCAATTTCATATTTTTACTTTGTTTTGATTTTTTAAAAAACCGGTATTCAAAATCCTAACACGATTATGAAAGACTTCAAAGCCATTGATTGTTTACAATGGACATGGGGTACACAGTAATGACACCTATTGTCTTTTTCACTGACCACTATACCTTGTTTATTTTGTGACCGAGCGACCGTGTCAACTCTGCGGCTGTATGAATAAACATTTTCTTTTTGTGAGAAAACCGTTTTTTGTCAAACAAAAACAAAATAAAAGTATCAAAAAAGCTATTGGCGGATTAAGATTGTGCATTATGAGACGATTATTTTGATATCCAACACGGAAGTAAAATATTTTAAAGTAGTTTAAAAATGCTTCAAAAAGACTTTGAGAGACATTTTAGCGGAAACTTGTTTACATTAAATAAGCCAAATAAATCCAACTTTCGGGATTATAATCAATTAATTTGCTTGTATCGTCAATTTAAATAATAAATAGATAAATATATTGTTCTTTTTACAATGATAAAATACGTGCTTAAAATCAGTTTTTTTTATTTAATTTAATTTCTAACCATTTAAAAATCTATTATTGAATTTATTTTAGAATTTAAAAATTTTTAAAATGCAGCATTACTCTTGTTGTGGAGGTGTGTGTTTTTGTGTAATTTTTTTTTTTCAAAAAGGTTCAAAATAGCCATTCCAAGTAATTTATGGATTAAAAAGGTGTTAGAGAAATAAATAAATGGTAAATAAATGATTAATTTATCACCATATAAATGTCAAATTTTTTAATTATATTTTTTAAATTGACAATACAACAAAATAATTAATTATTTATATCCCTCAAAAAGAAAATTATTAAGGCTTTTTGTATAAATATTTTTATCCTTAACTATGTTACAAAGTATTTTTTAGCATATAAAAACGAATAGCAGTTATTTTACGTCCATGATAGATATCAAAATAATCGTCAGATGATGCACAATTTTAATTTGTCAATTGCAATTTCATATTTTTACTTTGTTTTGATTTAAAAATCGGTATTCAAAATCCTAACACAATTATGAAAGAACTTCAAAGCCATTGATTGTTTACAAGGGACATGGCCGGGGTTCACGGTAATGACACCTATTGTCTTTTTCACTGACCACAATACCTTGATTATTTTGTGACAGAGAGCGGCCGTGTTCTATCTGAGGCTGTTTGAAATAACATGTTTTCTTTGTGAGAGAACCGGTTTTTTTTCAATCAAAACAAAATAAAAGTATAAGAAAAGCTATTGACGGATTAAGATTGTGCATTATGAGACGATTATTTTGATATCCAACACGGAAGTAAAATAATTAAAAATAGTATCAATATGCTTCAAAAAGACTTTGAGGGACATTTTAGCGGAAACTTGTTTACATTAAATAAGCCAAACAAATCCAACTTTCGGGATTATAATTAATTAATTTGTTTGTATCGTCAATTTTAAAATTAAATAGAAAAATATTTTGTTTCTTTTGACAAATTAAAATTGTGCATCATCTGACTATTATTTTGATATCCATCATGGACGTAAAATAACTGCTATTCGCTTTTATATGCTAAAAAATACTTTGTAACATAGTTTAGGATAAAAATATTTATACAGAAAGCCCTAATAATTTTCTTTTTGAGGGATATATATAATTAATTATTTTGTTGTATTGTCAATTTAGAAAATATAATTTAAAAATTTGACATTTATATGGTGATAAATTAATTATTTATTTCCTTTATTTACCATTTATTTATTTCTCTAACACCTATTTAATCCATAAATTACTTGGAATGGCTATTTTGAACCTTTTTGAAAAAAAAATTACACAAAAACACACACCTTCACAACAAAAGTAATGCTGCATTTTAGAAAATTTTAGATTCTAAAATAAATTCAATAATTGATTTTTAAATAGTTAGAAATTAAATAAATAAAACTGATTTTAAGCACGTATTTTATCATTGTAAAAAGAACAATATATTTATCTATTTATTTTTTAAATTGACGATTCAAGCAAATTAATTATAATCCCGAAAGTTCGATTTATTTGGCTTATTTAATGTAAACAAGTTTCCGCTAAAATGTCTCTCAAAGTCTTTTTGAAGCATTTTTAAACTACTTTTAATTATTTTACTTCCGTGTTGGATATCAAAATAATTGTCTCATAATGCACAATCTTAATCCGCCAATAGCTTTTTTGATACTTTTATTTTGTTATTGTTTGACAAAAACGGATTTCTCACAAAGAGAAAATGTTTATTCAAACAGCCGCGAAGTGGACACGGTTGCTCTCTGTCACAAAATAAACAAGGTATAGTGGTCAGTGAAAAAGACAATAGGTGTCATTACTGTGTACCCCATGTCCCTTGTAAACAATCAATGGCTTTGAAGTTCTTTCATAATCGTGTTAGGGTTTTGAATACCGATTTTTTTTAAAATCAAAACAAAGTAAAAATATGAAATTGCAATTGAAAAATTAATATTGTGCATAATCTGACGATTATTTTGATATCCATCATGAACGTAAAATTATTGGAATTTGTTTTCATATGCTTAAAAAATACTTTGTAGCATATTTTAGGAGAAATGATTTTCACATAGAAATAAAACTAAAAAAATCAATTGGGGGGGGGGGGGGTGTATATTTAATCACTTTGTTGTCTTGTCAGTTACAAAATAAATAAATTAATTTTTATTTCTTTTGTTTATCTATGTATTTGTAGATAAATTGATAAACAAATAAATAGATAAGATAAATAATTAATTCATTTATTAATTTTGTAGTTTTAAAGTCATTATTCAATTTTCACTTACCACCTCGCCTTATTTATTTTGTGCCGAGTTTACTATGCAGCTCTGTATTTGTCAAGAAATAGATTGATTTATCTTTAAAATGATTAATTTCATTTTATTTATTTTATTTAAATAATTAGTTCATTTATTAATTTTGAATTTTTAAAGTCATTTATTTAATTTAATTTTCACTTACTACCTCACCTTATTTATTTTGTGCCGAGTTTACTATGCAGCTCTGTATTTGTCAAGATATAGATTGATTTGTTTTCAAAATGATTAATTTCATTTAATTAATTTTATTTATTTTTTCAAGGAAACTATATCGATTTTAAAAACTGCAATTTTCCAAAATTCAGTATTACCCCGGCCGTGTTCTTTTTTAAAAGTTCAAAGTCACTCCAAGTATTTTATGCATTAAATAGGTGTTTGCAAAATAAATAAATTTAGTAATAAATCAAACCAAAGAATAATTAAATAATTAATTTTAAAAAATTGATAGATAAATATTCTTTGAAGCAACAATTTATTAATATTTCATAGTTATTTCAAAGTTATAAAAAGAACACAATTAGTCTCTTAACACTTAAAAAAAAAATACTACCATGTGTTTAAAATAATGTTCAAAAATTTCTTAGGTAAGTAACTCTGTGTATTAAATTGACAATCCCACATCTTAGGTAACCTTACAGTGCTCTGGGAGTGTGTAAACTTCTTTTTGCTTCAATGAACATATACAGGGGCGTACTGGGGCATATACTGTGGTTTACCGTAGTTGCCTGTAGGAAACAGTAGCCATACAGTGGCATACTGTAGGCGTATCGGGGCCTACTGTATGTAACTGTGGCATGCTGGGGATACATACAGTGGCATACAGAGATTTACTGTATCTACAGAGCTAGCATACCGTAGCATACAGTAGATATACCGTAGATTACTGTGAAAATGCTGTAGGATACAGAGAAAGACAGTGGATTTTCATACGGACAGGGGTTTTAAAAGCCAGTAGTGTAGTCTATGACTGATCTATTATATCATTAACAGGTATAAAACAAAATTAAAATTTCAAAAATAAACTATGAACTTTTTCAACAATTGGCACAGTTATATATATTATGACTGACTTTTATAACAAGGTTTAGAGCATCATTTTTAAAAAAAAATCTATTGGCACTTTTACACATTCTTGGACTGTACTGTAACAACAAACATTTCTTCAATCAAATGGTACAACTGACTTGCATATATTCGTCAAAGCACAACAAACATTTACAATTTTGTCTATTGTTGGTGTAGAACCATTTACAGAAATCAAATAGTCCAAAGGCACGGTATCCTGTAATATTTTATACTTGTTTCGAACAAGTCCAATTACACGTTCCACATGAATCCTCACATTGGCTAACTTTCGCGTGCGCTCCACATCTAAGGCTGATAATTGGGTTCTCCCTTTTGTAAATGCACGAATTTTTAACTCGCAGCTTACTTGTGCAAGAGTTTCTGCTAAGTCAAAACCCCTGTCTGCTAAAACAATGTCCCCATACTCAAGTTTGTCTAGCAATTCACAGTCTCTAGTAATATGTTTGTCAGTTGACCGGCCACCGTACCCTTTACTGATGAAGGATATGACTCCCTGTGGTGATATCCCAATTAAAAACTTGACGGTATTATGGTGCTTATATGATGACCAGGTTTGTGCACGGGCTTCTAAATTGGAAGGCCTTTCAATGAAAAGTTCAAAGCAGTCAATAATTATGGCCACTTTAAGTCCAAAATGCTTTCTGAACCCCATGGGCATTGTTAATCTTCGTTCATCCTGGGTTGGCCAGTAAATCAAGGGATGAAGTTTGCAATGTAAGACATGCAATGTAGAAAGAAAGATCCTAGATATACTTCCTGATGATAACCGGAACTTCTCAGCCAAATAACTCACTGGCAAATTGAGTTTTAAACGCATTAAAACCATCAATAGTTTCTGGAACTTTGACAGAAAACTCTGCTTTCCCTGGGGGATTGCAGACTCAATAAATGAAAACAAAATCATCAAAACGGAAAATGCTGGAAGTCCTGTAAATAGCTTAACTTTCTCATCATCGTCCTTAAATGTGTCTTCTGATATGGTAACACTGGCTAGTTTCTCCCTCAGCTGGATATTTTCAACTGTCAAACGGTTAAGTTCAGAGTTCATAGCACCTATAACATCACTAGTTAAGTCTGTTTGGGTGCATTTCCCGATGTCGGTCTCGGATTCTGTCACATCTGAATCAGAAGCACTGGTAGAACTGGTTGAATCTACACCGACACAAGCCTCTTCACAGAGTTCAGATTCCCGGGCGTCGAACAAAGATATCAAGGACTTAGCAGCTTCCACACACTTAATGCGCCCTTTCCTCTCTTTTAGTCTCTTTCCTCTTGTTAATGTGGGCGTGGCCAGTACTTTCTGGTGTCCAAGGTTTAAAGATGGCCCCCAGTCAAGGTCTGCCTCTCTATAGAGTGGTGCTGGCTTTCCTACAATTGTTTCAAGTTATTAGGAACAGACTGTCCACAGTTTGAACAATAATTGTTTAAACTGGTATTGAAATAACGTTTCATCCAGTTTTAATATCAAATAAAGAACTTTAAGATAACACACAGTCAGGGGTCTCTGTAATCTTTTATGCATACAAATTTTAGCAAGGCATAAAACAAGGGCCAACTTTTTTTGTCTTTTACCACTATTAACTTCTTTCAGTTCCAATTTTTTTGCTAATAATACTACAATATGTAACGATTTAGAATATCTTATCTTTAATATCATTTCTCTTTAATTAATTGTTCACACATTATCTACACTTATTCTATAAATCTTATCTGTATATTAATCGCCCCTCTTATCTAACCCCCTGCTGATCGTAATTACCTGTGTATTGACTCCTGATCTTAAGGATCTTATAATGTGCTCCTGATTGTCAGGAGCGGATCTTAAGTATATATAGCGCGACAGAATGTTAGAATTAGAGATACGAGATATAGAAAGATATGATATAAAAACGAGATTACTGATATGTAGCGATATAGATTTTACATGGATTATTAATTTTGCCTTTGATTTGGATTTTTATGTGATTGTTTACTTGGATTGTATATACTGTGAATTATTTTTCCTGGATGTTTTTATTTGTGACGTGTGGTGTAAATAAACTGTAGAATAGACGAACTTGAGTCTCATTTCAATATATGAGGAGAAATTAACGCTACCAAATAGAGATATTAAAGACTGAGGACAAAATGTGAATACGGCCGCTCGGTCGGCGCTACAAATACCCTTATTTCAGAATACAATGATATATTAAACAATGGGGTGGGGGGGCATTCAATGAACACTTTCAATAATAAATGTTTTGTCTGAAAAAAGTGGGAGGGGTCAGGTCCCCTCCTGTTGTTACATGCCTGTGTATTGTCTAATATTTCATTTTTAAAAAATGTCATTCAAATAACGAGTAAATGACACGTTGTACTAACTAGTAATCTACGAAAGTACAATTTTATAGAATTTTTTTTAATGAGGGCATGTCTAATCCGAGACTACAAAAAAGAATTCATACATTATTATTAGACAAAACCGTTTACCTGATTCAAAATGGTCGGAACAGACTCGTACATAGGGGTAAGACGATGGTGTCAAATCTGCCCTGCTAATACGTGAAAGCCATAATCTCCTCCGTCTCTCGGACATTTCCTGTGTTTTCTCACCATGGTTTGTAATTATGGCGGGTAAACGATAAAACGATACTTTATCCCTCCCCCAAGTGTTCGTACAGCCAATAACAGCACAGTAGTTAACCATTGTTTACATAAGTTTACGCTTCGGCGCTTTTCCCCAGTTTCACCTTAAAGATGGCCGCCGCTATTAAAACCGGAAGATGCCTGACGTCACATAAAAACTATCTATTATTGGTGTGTTGAAAAAAAAAATATCATTTCAATTCAGGTAATGAGAAACTTTTATTTTTTATACAGTGTATCTTCTTTAATTTAATTTCAGACTTGCACACAAATGGGATCACCTGAACTCGAAGCCTTTGATGGATTCATTGAAAGTGTATCATTCGAAAGGTATTTCACGTTATTGATTAATAAACATAAGTTAACATTTTAAGGATAAGATAGAGAAAGTGAGAAAAAATTATTTAGATTGTGGGACATAAATTGTCGGCAGGGTATTCCACTGCGTTCCCATCGTGGCGATAATACATGTGACTACATTTTAAATATGGGGAATTTGGAAAAAAAACTATTGAAGATTTAGATGACCTTAAGGAGCATCTGCAACCATGTAAAGTGTTTACAGTTTTCGAACCGTACATTGTCATGTGTATACAGCCATCTAATGGCTTTAATAACCAGCGTTGTTATGAATCCAGTAACATGACAACATTTGAGGTAATAAATTATATTTTGGAGTAAATCATAACTAAAACTACATAATAATGTTATATAATGGTATATAATACTCAATACACTATTTGTATACAAAAAGAGAAAGGGAAACAACGAAAGCCCGAATTTAAGGAAAAAAATCACCACCGAGGCAGGAAATTCCATACTACATGCCAATGCAAATGTTGACAATGCAATAGAAAGTCTGGAAAACTACATACCTTCCATTGAACAGAGTCAATCGTACTTGTTCAAAAACATAATCGTAAAAGAAATTGATGGGGTTAAATATCTTACAACTACCTCAGAAAAGAAATCTCAAGCATTATTGACATGGGTGAAGTTAGAAAGTTATGAATCGGGAAATTGTGATGTCCACATGAGTATTCCGTCATAAATACGTAAAAGATGTGCCAAAACTGCAAAGATAAAATCCCAGATACTTTACTAACAGACACATCGTTTAAATGTCCGCACTACCAGATTATGAACGGAAAACAAACAAGCATCAATATTATTCTTTAATTGACACTTAAACGTGAGAGCAATCCGACTTTGTCCATTGTTGTCAATGATTTTGCAAGACATTTCTTCATCTCCATTGGTAAATAAAATGAACATAAAACAAATCTGCTGGAGGAGAATATACTCACCCTTGCCCTAGAAGTTAAGTTACCCTCAATTAATATTTATGGTTGAAACTCATAAACGCAGCGACATTATCTAACAAATCAAATCCTTACAGAGGTTATAAATATGTAAGTTGACCTTCAAAGAATTGGGATTTGTGTTATTTTAAATATAGCCCTGTAAAATGTCTGTTTTCTGAGAGGAATAATTAAATTTTGTCAAGAGTTATTTAACCCTTGTGTAACTCGTTTTTGCTTCCTGTGAAATATAGTGTTTGCGGAAGCAGAAGACGATCAGAAATGGTTTTCCGCTTTACGTAACATTACCGATTCAAATTGTTCGGAGGATTTAATCAATTTTCATTTTGCAGATGTCCATAACATGCACGTTATTCTAACAGAAAGTTGTCTTTTGTCAGAATAATTTGACAATTTGGATATATGTTACACACATTTTAATATTTGTTGCAATGCAACACTGATGTGAGAAAGCAAAAACATGCCAAGTGTCCTTGTTAATATTTCACACGAATCCAGCATATTGTCAACACTAGATTGACAGCTCAAATTATATAGTAAAAATCTGCACAGCTATAACACTTTACACGTAATGCTAGACTTAATCGACTTTCAATGAAAAATAGCAGCAAAAACTAACATCATGGATGACGATTTCCAGATTCCGTGAAACAAAGGAGCCTTATCACAGATAGATGATTTGGATTTAACAATCCGTTTACAGGACGCAAATGCTACATACAACCGAGCTACACAAAATGGATTGCTGAAATCCTTAAAACGTAAAGAAAGCCTCGACCTTTCTAAAAAAAAAGGTGAGAGTTTAATTCACGGCAACAGGACCGGGTATTACCCTACTTGGTATAACGTAAATACAAAGTATTTCCTTCACTTACCTAATCAGCAGGAGGAGCCTAAATTCAGACGTTTCTGGAAAGACCAGAACGACGCCATCCAAAAACAAGCCTCGCAGAAGGTTATAGACTTCCATGAAAACCAAATAAAGGAAAAGGAAAATGAAGCCAACAGGGCTGAGAACATTAAGCGTGTAGTTTTTGCTACTGAGGAAATTACTGATTCATTTGTTTCGGTATTGTCATACAATAAACCCACTAGTTTATATTATGTATCATTCTTTAATTAGTTCCGACATTTCAAAATGCGCATACTCTCACTCAAGAAACACAGACCACTCAAAATAGACTTACCGGTACCAATGAAAAAGGATGAGGATATATCCTGTAAGCAGGAACAAAGTATGGTTCCTGATTCAGAAGATGAGGATTATTATGTTTGATGACCCGGCACTCACAAACATTGTGTCAAAAACTGTCAACAAGTTTGACCTTGAATAACATAAAAGACTAAAAATTCCATTAGCCGTGAAGGAATGTCGTACGCCATAACCTCAGGGAAAAAACTACCTTCAGACATGAAATGGCAGTTGGAATGTAGCCCTTATCTAGGGGATCCCGAGCTTACAAAATCCTTAAAGAAGTTTGGGACAATTAAAACCCAGCCCATGAAGGAAGAATTTCTAAAATCATCAGTTGATTTTTTGGATAATCAAATCAACGACCAGTTCAGGGAAATCCGGGAAGAGGCGTTATGTATGAGAAGAAAAACAACTCCCGCTGCATGTTGGGCTAAAGGCGAACTTAACAACAAAACTAGAGAGTCGAATGAGAAATTCGACCAACTCCTGTTGGAATTTAAGAAGAACATCAAATCGAAAAGGAGCACAGTCAATCATTAACCGTATTGAGTCCGTGAGACATATCCACCCTGGAAAGAAAGGAACAGAAATTCCGTCCGTACTAAATTCTTTCATAATTTTGTGACTGACTAACTTCTCGTTTCAGTTTGTACACATGAAATGATAAAACTACATTTTTGTTTCGATTTGGATGAATTAAAGAGGTAAACAAGCTTGCAATATATTTTTTGATAACTAAAAATTTTTTTGGTCTGTTTGTCATACGCAATGGGGTTTTATGTAGCACGTAACCTATCACGTGCGCTGGTTCTTAACGACGTTCGATCCTGATATTTATAGTCTTAAACTTTTTTTGCCAAGTATATTTTTAGTTTCTACATACATAGCTTAATTAAAATTCAAATCAAAAAATGGGGGTCAATATGTTTCTTTTAGCCCTACAGTAAATTTAATATGACCTTTCTGCACTGAAATCTGTATCTTAATTAAAATTTTCATCTTCAACGTTTTCCATCCAATATTTTTATCCAATGAAAGCATGAAACAAAATGAACTTTAAGTCTGTTTAAAAAAAGAAACTTACAAATTGTGACTAATAAAAAGTTTCAAATTACTTTGCATTATCAATTATTTGACCTTTCTGCGCTAATGACATGTTATTTTTCCGGCATTGAAAATATAATAAGCAAGAAAATTATTTTAAAGTCTTAAACTTTTTTCTGATTTTAAGCACACAGGTCAAAGTTACCTCTAATATTTAGAAAAGAACATCAAAACTGGGGGTATATGATGTTATTCTTCAGATATTACTAAAAGGGTGTGAATTTTACGTTTAAATTTGCTTAATTTTTTCTCGGATTTTCAGAATATATTCGCTATATGTGTCACACTTTGCTGATAAAATTCGTAAGAAATAATTTAATAGATATTTCAAAACCAGCATAACATATTTCACTGCAAAAATTAGCTTTGTTTGCAACCAGCATGGAAAAATAGGCATCCGAAATTAAGAGTACTGCTATAGTTCAAATGGAAAAAACCTGACCATTTTCGTCTAAAAACCTTCCGCCACAAAATATAGTCCATAGCTTAATTCTACTTGAATGAAATTTAATCGCGTTTTTTCATTGAATATAGTTTAATTTGTATTGTAGAATTAAGTTTTATAATTAGAACCTAAAAATGATGCTTAATTTTATAAAAAAGGACCAGCGCGAAATACGATCAAGATATCAGGATCGACCGTCCTTAAATACATTAATATCAGAATGGCACGTCGTTTTAATCGCAACGCAAAACCAAACCGCGAATTGCGCAGGGCTAATGATAAAAAATCCCATAAAGAAAGAAGAGAGAAAACAAAAGTCCTCTTAGCTCAGGAACATGTATTTAATCTCACATGGGACAAATTGGCTGATGAAGAATATCTTTTGCAGGCGATAGGACTAAAATTCATTCCCTCGCCTAGTTTAGGCAACTCCAAAAATTCACTCATAAGAGATTTCAATGAATTTTCTAGAAAACTGATATGCTGATACAAGTTCTGTTGATGTTTTATGTATTTCTGTTATGTCACAAATTTGTCTTCGTACTTGTGTTTTATGCGCATGCTCAGTCTTATATAAATTCATGTCTTCCGTCAGCTTGTTGTCTGTCTCTAACTTCAGTCTAAGTCAATTACTGGTCATTATCAACATGGTGGCAGCGGAGAAAGTAGTTTGGCAGAACTGAAACAACTTATTTTGATTACGTTTTATACTTGAAACGTGTAAGTATCAGTGAAATTGATACAAATAACCACTCCACGTGTGACCGATAAAAAAGTATGGCGCCCCCTGACGAGAATGAGGAAGCCGCATAAGAGCAACAAGCTACTCCGAGAGCTTTGATTAATCCAAACTCACGATTACCATCGGAATTAAACCTTCTTTCTGGTGATGTGTCGGAAAACTATAAGTCTTGGAAACGACAAGTACAAAGAACCACGTACTCTAACTCTTGATTCCCGCCTACATTTTGCACCCTTCAAATTCAATTTCAATGGCAATTTGGCCATTAAATCTTGGTTTAGTACAAAGAACAGTTCTATGGTTATTGATTAATCATTTTAATTCCAGCTCTAGATAGTAAATGATCATTAATTTCAGCTCTCAAAAAAGGGGGGTAGACGATATTTTCTAGTGAAATCGAATTTTCAAGAATCACTTTATTTTGAAATAGTCTTAAATATGATTAAATGTATTTCATATCTTTTCTTATGCTTTACACAAATAAATAAAACATAAATAAATTATTAAAATACAATTATTTAGTTGTAAATAGCTTTAGAATTGGTGAAAAATCAACATTTTTTCGTTTTTTGTCTATAAACATATGTTCCCCCCCGTGAAACACAAAAAGCTTTGGCATAAATTTGTAAAATGACAGTCTATATTACCCGTAATAAGGAATTTGTGTTTCATGGGGGGGGGAAAGATGTTTTAAAAATATTTTCCGTTTTCCATTGATTTCTATAGTGAAATATTCGAGTTTATCCATGATTATAGAGTTATATTTCTTTGGTATCCCAAAAAAGTAACGTTTTATGAAAATTCATATAAATATCTATAAATATTCTGAAAATCATTCAAATATGTTAATTTTTGAAATTTGACTTAAAGCTAGGCGGGAGAACAATACTATCGTTCGTGGTTCTTTATCTGATAGCAAGCGGAACTACTGCATTATCGGAGGAAATTCAGACTGCAACGATAATCAATTGTTGAGGTGAGAGACTTTTGAAAATTTATGATCACTTTGAATGGGCACCTGGTGAGGATAAGAACAAACCTCAGGATGTGTTTAATAAAATTGAACAGTACTGTAATCCTCGCAAAATCGCAAAAATTTTGGAGTACTAAGTATTTCGAACCTTTTGACCAGTTTCTCACTGAATTGCGTATAAAGGCAGAGTCATGAAATTCAAAGAGGAGGATCGCATGATTAGAGACAAAATTGTTTTCAGTTGCACAGGAAAAATGCAGCAGCTCTTATTGAGGGATGATGATTTGGACCTCAAGAAAGCAATTAAGATTTGTCAGTCCTTTGATCAGGCTAATCAACACATTTTTGTGTTACAGGTAACAGGATATTCTTGATCTACGTTTGAAACAGTAAAATCAATCAATGAAAAAATATATATATAAATATAGGGAACCCCGATCCTTCAACTGGCGTCGGAATTTCATAAATATTATGGATTCTGTTGAAAATTACGCCAGACGATGAGCTAGATATAAAAAAGAAGACATTGACACCTTGTCAGAATGGATTAAATGTACCAGATCCATGTTAAAGTCACGTATTAAAAGATTGAGGGGCAAAATGAAAACCATCTATCCTTCTGTGTTCAATAAACCAGAAGTGAAAAAAGAATTAGATAGATTACACGATCAGTACGTACTGGTTCCTGCCGACAAAGCAGGTAACAACATTGTCTTCGTTTGTAAGGCTCATTTTATAAATTGCATTCTAGAAGAACTTGGATTTAATTCTACAAGTGGTAATCCTACTTATACACATTCTTCTCTTTCTAAGGAAGAAATTCTTCAAAATCAAAGGTACATGTTCTGTGAACACTGACCAAATATTTTTGTCAATCCAACTAAAACACTATGCATATACATGTAGTCTGGTACCACCCCATTCACAGTGACAACATTTTGAGGCCTTTCACATGAGGATTTCTTCCTTCTAGTTGCAAAGTTTCAACTGTACAGTCAAAGATTCCTGAAAGGAAGGAAAGGAAACAAAATATTTATGTAGGACTCTAAAGAGCGATGAGACTCCAAAGTCCGATGGTCTGCACCAATTCCTGATAATGTGGCACGTCAAAGCCCGATGGTTTGGCAAACAATTAACGTAATCATTGTACATGTACTACTGCGCCAAATCTCAATGCCAAGAAAAACATGGAACAAATGCAGTATGCCGTAGGGGAGTGGCCTGCTGATGGAAATCGTTTATAAATATAATGCAAACGAAGAACATAATAGAGCCAAAGAAACCGTGGAACAAGTATAAGAAGGGGGGCAAAGAAATATGTGCATATCCTGTGTATGGAAATTTATCATTCATACTGTTGGACGTAAGTAAACTTAAAATACATTGATTTAACAAGCATCGTGACTTGCATTTGTAACTGTTATGCCAGGTTTATTATAGACATTTATTAATAGTTTTAATATAAAGAATAATTATATGGAAACAGCAATACATTTTCTCTTTTTGTCTATGTTATTAGTTACATAGAATTGGAGAATGCTCTGCATGAGCTCTATATAGAAGTTGTTGTTTATTTATTTTTACAGTTCGTGAATTGCAATTAATTTTTTAAAAATATGTTATATTGTAACAACATTTGCACTATATTATATACAACTTGCACAAGAACGAATTACATGGTTGACGGTCTGCCTAGATTAGTCATAGAATAGAGTTTAACTGCCCGAGAATAATTGATTTCTCACAGGGAAGAACTGAATAGCAACATTTGGAGAATTCATTGAATTTTGAAGTTGCTAATTTGTATGTCTTAATAATTTAGCATTACTTAATGTTTTAAATATTATTGTGTTAAACAATATCATAATGTCTTCAAAATATGCATTATACAAGAGTCCAGCATTTCCCAGACAGTGATGTTCTAAGCTGAATCTATTTTAAAAGTTGTTTTCAGCAATTAGAGTTTGTAACCACATTTAGAATCCTTAATAGGAACCTTATCAGATGTCCATGTACTTCCAAAAAAATGAAAATGGTAAGCAAGCAATAACTTTCCAAATTTGATCTTGTACGAGGGTCATTCAAAAAGTTCGTAGACATTTGTCCTAACTTTTTTCTTAAACGTCATATTATATCCAAAGAATGAGTGCACTTAAGTACGTCATTTGGAACCTTTTCGGCTACCCATTTTAAGCTTAACATTACAATATATCGCTAAATTAATCTATGATTAATGTGTAAGAATATGCTTTTGATATTTATTTCTAGAATTTTTTGTCATATATATTTCTATGATTACAGAAAATGTAATTGAAAAGAACACGTTAAAGCCTTCAATTCCGGAAATTTGAACGGGACCACTTTTGAATCTAAGGTATCCACAAATAGGCGGTAATATTTTAAGTGAGATCTCGCGTGAAGTGACGAGATTAGTAGAACTTGTCACATTCGCTGTTTGGCTGCCGAAGCGAGTTGACGGTACCGCAGAATTTCTATTTTGCTCTCCACGCCCATGCTGTAGGTGAGTTTTTAATTTATTTTAGGTTAAACCTATAGGATTCCACATTTTTAATAGGTGTTCGGCAGTGGCCGTGTATTTGTAAATGTGTGGCAATTGAATAGATTCGGTCTATAGGATTGCATTGCACGCTTTTCTTACTTTTCAATGGCATTGGCCATGTGATAATCGTATATGGAGATTGTGGCAATGGAATAGGTTTAGCCTATAGGATTGCGCAATGTTGTTTTTATTGTTCGAGATATTAGAGTTAATAGTGTTGGGAGTATTTTGGAATTCTTGCGGTGCGGATTGCACGTGCCTTGTCCGAGTTCAGTTCACTGTATATATACGAGCATGTATAGGGTGACGCAGTTTATATAGGAAGGCCTATATATTGGGTACGCAAAAAAATGTTAAATTTATGTTAGATTGCTATTAGGAGTATGTTTTGTTGTAATACTGTGCTTTAATTTGAGTTATATATCAATATGTATATTTGACATTAATTTTTATCCTTAATTTTATAGGATGAGTGTACTAAAACCCAAACATTCCCTGGTTGGGAAATCTTTGGTACCGCTGATTTTAAAATTCAAAGCACAGGAACATAGAATTGATGAGGGCGACCTGAATAGATTGAAAACAAGAGGCCCAGGGGCCACAGCGCTCACCTAAGCACATTGGCTAGGAAAAAGCACAAATCAGATCAGAAATGAAAGTTTACTGGGGGGGGGGCTTGAATTTTAACCCCCAAGGGGTTTGTGATTTGAACAAACTTGAATCTACACTACCTAAAGATGATTCCACATTAATATCACCAATCATAGCTTTGAAGTACTTGAAAAGATGATTTTAAAAGGTTTCCCTATAAATTCCTATATAAACTTTGGTCGGCCATTTTGGCCCCACCCTAGCCCTGGGTGTCATGGTTTGAACAAACTTGAATCTACACTACCTGAGGATGATTCCACATGAGTTTCATTTTTCCTGGCCCAGTGGTTCTTGAGAAGAAGATTTTTAAAGATTTTTCCTATATATTCCTATGTAAAACTTGGGTCGGCCATTTTGGCCCCACCCTAGCCCCGGGGGTCATGATCTGAACAAACTTGAATCTACACTACCTGAGGATGATTCCACAGGAGTTTCATCTTTCCTGGCCCAGCGGTTCTTGAGAAGAAGATTTTTAAAGATTTTTCCTATATATTCCTATGTAAAACTTGGGTCGGCCATTTTGGCCCCACCCTAGCCCCAGGGGTCATGATTTGAACAAACTTGAATCTACACTACCTGAGGATGATTCCACATGAGTTTCATCTTTCCTGGCCCAGTGGTTCTTGAGAAGAAGATTTTTAAAGATATTTCCTATATATTCCTATGTAAAACTTGGGTCGGCCATTTTGGCCCCACCCTAGCCCCGGGGGTCATGATTTGAACAAACTTGAATCTACACTACCTGGGGATGATTCCACATGAGTTTCATCTTTCCTGGCCCAGTGGTTCTTGGGAAGAAGATTTTTAAAGATTTTTCCTATATATTCCTATGTAAAACTTGAGTCGGCCATTTTGGCCCCATCCTAGCCCCGGGGGTCATGATTTGAACAAATTCGAATCTACACTACCTGAGGATAATTCCACATAAGTTTCATCTTTCCTGGCCCTGTGGTTCTTGAGAAGAAGATTTTTAAAGATATTTCCTATATATTCCTATGTAAAACTTGAGTCGGCCATTTTGGCCCCACCCTAGCCCCGGGGGTCATGATTTGAACAAACTTGAATCTACACTACCTGAGGATGATTCCATGTGAGTTTCATCTTTCCTGGCCCAGTGGTTCTTGAGAAGAAGATTTTTTAAAAATACCATTAATTTTCTCTAATTCATAATTATCTCCCCTTGGAAAAGGGCGTGGCCCTTCATTTGAACAAACTTGAATCCCCTTTACCTAAGGATGCTTTGTGGCAAGTTTGGTTGAAATTGGCCCAGCGGTTCTTGAGAAGAAGTCGAAAATGTTAAAAGTTTACGGACAGACAGACAGACAGACGGACGCCGGACAAAATGTGATCAGAAAAGCTCACTTGAGCCTTCGGCTCAGGTGAGCTAAAAAGGGCACTGTTTAACCAGTTATATTTGGATTAGTTAATATATGGTTTTCATTGCATGTGGCCTATTTATGAGCGGGGAACATCAACCTGAATGCATATCTTGTGACTGTGCCATAACTTTAAATCATATACTTTTAGAATGTTCTGATTTCACACCTGTTCGAAATAAACTTTTTTATGGTATAAAAACGATGCATGATCTTTTTGCAAATGTAACTCCTAGCACTATTTTACAATACCTGCAGGATACAGATTTTTACAATAAGATTTAAATGTCAATATTTTTATAAACATTGTTATCTTTGCATATTTGTATTTAACTGTTTTTTTATTTTTAAATTCAAAGTCCGTCGGATGGGACGTTAAATGGTGCCCCGTGTCAAGGGTAACAACCCCCTTGGCACGCAAAAGATCGTTTCTCTGGAGTTCGAAAAAGAGTAGGCTCACTGGGGGCCGCCAGAGAAACCCAAAGCTTTCAAAACCGTTCATACAATATTTAAATTACTCCGCCGAAATATGGCTGAAATATTGCCGACTCGGCGTAAAAAAGCAATAATCAATCAATCAATCATTGCATGTGGAATTTTGTATTCACTTGCTAGTAAGATCTTGGTTTATATTTATGTAGATATAGTCAGGATGAGTTGAGATCAGAGTTTGAAGGACTCACAGGAGAGAACCCAAGAGACATTTTGCTCCTGGCTGGGAGGGAAGAGGATTTTGATAGTTTGGTCATTTTGATTCATTTTGCTTTTGCACGTGCGAATCTGGTAGGGGCACCAAAAGGTAAAAAATGAGTGCATGCTTCCACTTCTGAAGTTAATAAAACAGTTGCTTCTGTTAGTATTAGTGGAATTGTGGCCATCTACCTAAGCTGCTACAGCTTCTAATTCTACTAGCTCATCTGTGCTGCAGCATCTAGCGTTTCTAGGGCATCATATTTTGATATGCTTCACTTTGTAGACTTTATAGAATATGGGAGATATATACAGTGTATATAAATATATATATTTATATATAAACATTGCAGATGAGGTATATGGGAACTTAGAATTACATTTTGTATATCTTTAGGTGACAAGAATAAGGAAACCAGATTGAGGGATATAGAGAAGATGGAATCCATTAAAGAAAAATCGGGGGAGGATCAGGTTAAGACAAGTTCGTCCCAATCATACGCAGGCGCATGTCCTCTTAGCTGCGTTGGAAACACTTGTTGATGTTGTATTTAGAAACTCTCATAAAAATGATTTTTTTTTTTCGAAAGCATTTAAACATTGTAAAAAGTTTGAAAATTTTAAAGATTTATGTGGGTTTACTATGAAATTGTTTGGTTCAGCTAAGGATAAAAAAATTGCTAATGTTGTAGCTGATTGGCTTAAGGGGAAGAAATATGAAGGGTCTGGGGTAGCTGAGGAAAAAGAGAATGTTGGGCAAACTAATTACAAAAATTTGGGAGATTAGTCAGGAATGCAGTCTAATCCTTATCTTTATGTACAATTGATGGGACAGCCACAGTTCCCCTTTTCACCTTATCTTGTGCCATATGGGGGTACCCTGCCCAGGGTTTTGGGTTTCCTCGTCCTTCAGGTAGAGGTATGGGTGTGCGCCCTCGTAGAGGAAGTTGTTTGTTTTGTAAAGATTTGGGACATTTTATAGCGGATTGTCCAAAAAAGAAAAAAGAAAATGTTTTGCATACAATTCCTTCAACTCGGGGGTTTCTAATGCCCTTTGTGATTTTTCACATGAGTTGAGGGTTCAGTATCTTCCTCTGTTATTAACTTATAAGCATCCTTTTTTTATTCATTTTGGATTTCAGATTGATTGACTGATTGATTATTGTTATACCTTTAGAAATTTGTTCCTATACAATTCTTTACGAAAAAAAAGTCTAACATTTTTAATGTTTTGCTGAGCGGGCATAAAAAAATCGATGTTGGACCGCTGAGTGAGATGTTGGACCGCTCGGAGAGATGTTGGACCGCTTACGTCACAGAGTGGGCGGAGCTTAATCTCATTTTCTTTCGCTGGTGTTAAACAGTGATAGATCTCGTGTTACATCACGGAATAAAGTACAAAAACATGTAAATAAAAAAATAAAATGAAAGGTATAACAAAACATTTATTGACAGAGTTCTCGGGCAAAATGCGTTTTGTCGAACCCTCGAACCAAACTGTCTGCCGTCGGCCTAACGGCCTCAGGCAGACAGTTTGGTTCTTGGGTCCGACAAAAAGCATGTTGCCCTCGAACTCAGTCAATAAATGTATAATGTTCTACACAGAATCGGCAATATTTCAGCCATATATCGGCGATAAAAAGTAAATCATGTGAGCAGTTTTTAAAGTTTTGGGTTTCTCTGACGGCCCTCAATGAGCATACTCTTTTTCGAAAATCAGGGAAACGATCTTTTGCGTACCAAGGGGGTTGTAATCCTTGACACAGGCCACCATTTAACGTCCTTTCCGACGGACCTCAAAATTAAAAAAGTAAAGCTGTTCAATCAAAATAATTAAAAATAGTTTTCATTAAAATACATTAATTTAGATTTTACAGTAAAAATCAGTTTTCTTGCAAATACGTTAATATTGTAAACGGATATTTTGAAGGTCATGCATTATATGTATATTATTAAAGAGTCTACTACGTATGGGCGAAAAATCAGAACAATCTAACAGTATGTGTTGTACAGTAATTACACAGTCACAAGATATGCGTTCCTTGTTGAGTAGATATGAATGAGTGAACCTTGAATGTCCAATACGAATTCTTGAAATAATAACTTCATCCTGACGTTTCAAACCAAAATTAGATGATTGATTAACTGTGTTCTGTATTGCGTAAAGTTTATTATTATCGCAAAAATTCCAATATATTTGCTATAAAGAATTAATTTAATTTTTTACTAAAAATTTCAAATCAGTATAAGGAAATTTAAATTGAACAATTTCATACGGAAGTGCTTTTTTCGCAGCACTGTCAGCCTTAGTATTACCAGAAATACCAATATGACTTGGAATTTAACAAAATTCAACAACTTTACCTTGATTTGTGATATTACAGTATTTGGTTAAAATATCTAAAATATAAGGGTGATCAATGTTCATACTGCTTATTGATTGTAAACAGGAGAGGGAGTCTGAAAAAATTGTAAATAAAATATCACTAGATGATTCTATATATCCAAATGCAAGTTGATTTCAGAGTGAAGTGTTCGTTAAGAAGCAAAAATTTTGTCTTGTTATACCAGATTGGGAATTGAAGACCGGTTTTGATCCAGAATCTATTGTTCAAAGAGAAAAGGATGAAAAATGGGTTAATTACAGGGGTGAGAATGCTCAACCCTTGACTTGTGTGACTGCTGAAGACGTTGCTAAGAAAAATGTAGAATTTAATTTGGAAAAATTAAGATTTCGGGATCCTAATTATTTTTTCCCAGGAAATTTACATTCATATTTGCATGAGTGGGAAAATATAGATGCCCAAGGTAATGTTCTTGAATGGCTAAAGGAAGGCATTGATGTTAAAAAGTATTGTGGGTTTAAAAAAAATGTATATTAATGACAGGTGATGCTCTTTAAGTGCTCGAGTTTTCCTATTTTACCTAATACTTACTACCCGAGTCACTTTGAGAATGTCTCACTTAGGATACGTCAGATTCTTACTAGGAAAACCCAAGGATTTGTGCAAAAAGTTCAGGGTTTTCAATTACATATTCATGATTTTGTTAAAAATCACAAAGTTACTAAACCGCTTCCAAGAGCACAGAGAAATAACATTATTCCACACTTAAATCAAGAAAATACATATACAGTTAACTATTCAGATGAAGAGAGATATAATCTTGCAGTGAATTTAGTGCAAACATTTAAACAACTCAGAAATTTGTATCAAGAGGATGCGTCTTCTTGGCTTCATCAAACAGTAAATTTTGGACCTCATTAAAAGGAAAAGATACAAGTACAAGTACGTTTTCCATTCATGTTTATTATAATAATGTTTTCTCAGTTTCATTATTCTAAAAGCAAATTAAACTGCCTGTCCGTTTGATTTATTAATTTATGTAAGGTATTCTATCGCATTTAAAAATTCTGTACTATTTAATTTATTATTCATTGAGTCTATAACTAAACTCATCTTTGGGTCATTTTTGTGTTGTACTTTATTGACTTTATCTCTAAGGAAAAGGGTCCCAATTAAGAGTCCACCTAAAACGAAGACTAGGAAGGGGGCTTGGGAACTGTGATCCCTAGTGGAATTTGTTGCTTTACATAAAGACTTAAATGTACTGGTTGGAAGAAACTGGTGAGAGAATTCTGTAAAAGAGTTAATTCAGATTTGAAATTCCATTATTGGACACAGAATGAAAGATTCCATGTGGACCAATCACAATCAAAAGTGAGGGTGACAAAAGGCTTCATGTGGTAAAACATAAGTCTCGTGAAGACAGCTTTATATTCACGGCCAGACGGGCATTCTTGCCAGCCGAAAACAAGCAGTCCATTAAACTGAGACTTTTTCAAGTGAATGTGGGACTACCTCCCTTTACATATAAATTCTATTTTCTTATGTGTTGATATCAAGAATGGTCTTAACCTTGTTCATCTGTATATATATTTAATTTTCATGATATATAAGTTATGTAATGTTATCCTGTTTCATTATTTTTGTTTTTACTTTGAATATTTGTTGATGATCTAC
>NW_026933416.1:0-5595 GCF_032062105.1 Saccostrea cuccullata
AGTTGCGGCTCGATGTAAACTGAGACAAAACTGTTAGACCCCCGTCTCAAAAGCTAGTGTTGCTCGGCATTATCTAATACTTTCATGTAATATAATATACCAAAACCTGCTCTTAAGATATTGTTTAATACCTATAAAACATAAATTAAATGAATTTTGGAATTTTATTTTGCGCAAAACATCGGGATCCAACTCATAGCTTAAGTGCAGTCATTCTTTAAACAAACACCTGGGCTGTAAGACCTATATGACACTGTAAACAATTTACAAGTATTATTTTTTTTACATTTTATAACATAAGCTCTTTGTTTTACATTTTCTTTATGGATATTTGATCCAGAGAATTAGAAATTAACAAATGTTAGAGTTATGGCCATATCTTGCCATTAACATAGAAAGAACATTGCAGCCCCCCCCCCTGTTAATGTCCTCAGTATAGGCATGTTTTTTTTCTTTAATGTTTTTGAATAAAGTTATCAAATTTATATATGTTATGACTGAAATCCTATTGGACATGAATTTCCTAAAAAATAAAGGAACTACTATTTAAACACTTGACGTGTTGTTGTCGCTGCATGTTAAGTCTCATGCACGAGGAATATTTACCGGTCCTTCACCCTTTGTAAGCAGAATATGAATTTCACAATACTAGTGAAAATAAGTCGCCGGTCATCGTAATATATCTTCGCAATAAGTTAAATGATGAATTACATTAAATTTTGCATCTATGTCACCTTTTAGATCTTGCATATTTCAAATATCAAATATACTCGTACTGTATACGTAACTTCGTTCAACTTTTGACGTTGTAGACATAAATAACGCCATTACGCAACATTTTAGCAATATAAAAGCAAACTTTGAAATTATTTAGCAAAAAATCTAGCGAGAAGACATATTGACTTTTTTCATTTCCATAATTTTGACTTCTTCTCATCTTAACATTTTGAAATTCCTGACTAATTTGTCTTCGTCTTTAAAAAGTTATCCAACCTTTCTATTTACAAGAAATTGGCTTAAAAACTTCATTTTCCATATATTTCAATAGTAAAGCGTAAAAAAGTACTAAAAACCTGAGCGATCCGACATCATGTCTATTCTGACACAAAATTTGTCTCCCAGTACATGTCAAATTAGACAGGTTTCACTGTATCACTTTAAAAAGTTCTTGCATTTTGTAAAACAAATCCTTTTCGATATTTTTAATTTTTTTTTTGTTAGAAAGTCACCTGATCAAAAGACTGTACTATTAAACATTATTTTCATTTTATTCATAATCTCTATATCTTGCAAGTTTTCGCCAGGTTAGAGAATTACATAATAAATAAAGACACACTGTACATGAAATAAGAAAATAATGAATAGTATTCGAGCTCAAAATTCAATTCATAACCACAAATTATGGGACAGAGGAAACGACCTCAACAAAAAGGATATGTGAGATCAGGTGCTATGATCTGGGGTTCAACCTGTACGTCCTTAACTCCCTGTTATAATCGGGAAATGAAATTTATCGAGATAACCAAAAATCTTTCATGATAAAATTTTTTTAAACAGTTCAAAATTGGAGCAGAGGAAAAATAGACCTAAAAAAAAACATCAGAGGTGGAATCCGGTGCCATGGAGGAGTGATCATCCCCTGCCAACTGGTCACACCCTCCGCGTGCTCCTTGTCATTATTGGGAAATGATGAAAAAAATCCATCGCCAATTTTGTGTGAAAATATTGGACTATATAACAGTTTGTATGAAAAAGTCAATCAGCAATTGATATAATGATAAAATGTACTTGCTGACAAGGTCATAGTATCGGCCATAGAATTATGAAATTGATGACTTTAAACTTTTGTTTCACATGTTTATTTTTTAATAATCTTCCTCATTTTAGTACATGTACATACGTAAAACATACTCTTGCGTATCTAATCAACTGAGATATATAAATTCCGTTTGCATGGGATGAAGGTATATTGCTACGTAAGTAAGGGGAGTTGCTGATTGAAAAGTTAAAGTCGTATATCATACAGAATATATGAAACAGTTTTGACAGACTGTGTGGTATCTTTTATCTCAAGCTCACCAGGATATATTTTATCGTCATTAGAATGGAATTATTTATTTTTAGAATGATAATTGACAATTCGTCGATCTAAATGTTGAGTGGAAGGTACAGCTAGTGTTTTCTTCTTTTCACGAGAAAACAAAATACCATCGACAATTCATTGTGTTAATAATGAGCCAACAATCGGTATGAAAAAAACCCATAAGTATTTGGCTTAAAGATAGTTTGTATGAGCTGCTAAGGTCATTATATTTACCATAGAAGTAACGAAATGATGGTTTTAATTTGCTGATATTCTTGTTTTATCAATTTTCGTGTCAATTTTTTATCCTGTTTTAGTAATTGTTTGATATGCATTATTCGATGCATTTGATCAAATAAGGATTGTGAAATAATTAAGTCATTTTATTAACATTATACCCTCCATGTCTTTTTCTTACCAGTAGTTAGATCAACACGGGACATATTTGAGGTTCCTACAAACTCTGTTGTTAAGGGCAGTGTTGGCAGTGAGCTGTCCCATATTGCCGGTATAGAACTCATAATCTCTGTTGATGTTGTTGGTTGAGCAGTTGTCCGATTAAGGAGAGTTGTTTCTATCGATTTTCTTGTCGTTACTTCTGTTACAATCGTTGTTGGTTGAGTTGTTGTTTCTGTAGTTTTTCTTGTCATTACTTTTGTCATTGGAGATATTTTTGTCGAAAGTATTTTTGAAAATATTGTTTTAATTGTAGTTTTGAATTTATGAGGAAATAATGATTTTGTTGATGTCGACGTTGTTGTTTTTGTCATCGGTGTATTTGACGTCTTTGACATTAATGATGTGGTTGTTGCCAAAGTTGTTTTTATTGTTCGTCTTGTTGAAATCTTCAATACTGTGATAAGTAAAAAGATTATTTTTCTCCGTTATATAAGCGGAAAATGGCTAATAAAATAATGCAGAATTGGAAACACTTCATTTGATGATAAATTGAAAATTACATATTTGTTTGTATAACATTTAAATCACCTTCTTTTAGGAAGTAAGTCTATCAAAATTTTAACATAGCTGGGATTGTACTATCTGAACATTCTGCCGAATAAAATACTATGAATTTCTTGTCTAGAAACATTAGGTAGCCAAACTAGCAACAGAATCAATGGTTTCCCTATTTCAAGCTTCTATAACTTGTGAAAAGAGATGTGGTGACATACAGCTAAAAAAAAGTTCAGCATTCTGAAGTTCATCCTCTGGCACAAATTATTTGATTAGATTACTTTTATCGTTAATTTTCATCAAATGCAAGATCTAGCTATAAAAGGAAATCAAAATTTCAGTTTTTTTTTCAATCCATTCTGTTTTCGTATTTGAATTTTGAAATTTTATTTAAATGATAGGTGGTTATGTTTCAAACCTCAGTTTATTATTTTTTTTTATTGAACATGGAGTCATCTTGTTGAATGTTATCTGCATTATTGGTGATTTTAATGCTGAAAAATCATACTGTTATAATTTCATGAAATAATGGATATCAGATTTAAATACTTTCTTTCGAAATAGTGATGAAAATATTTACCTTTAAGTCTTAGTCGAAAACCTTTAGCTGTAAATCTGTCATCGTTCGAGTAGAGAGTGATCATTAGTTTGTTATCCCTTGCTACTCTATTTGTCGTTCGTTTTCCACATTGTTTAAAGAATTCGAAACTACTGTCCTTCATTTCCTGTATCTGGTTAAAAGTTTTTATACATGTTATTTATTAGACACCTAATAAAACAACATTTGAAAAATAATCAATTTAAATTCTTTAAAGCCAATGATTAATCTTGTTTTGCTTGTGTTTCACTCCTCGTATACCGGTAATAAGTATATGTAATAGACATACACGTATATAAAGTTTAAGGTAGGATTCTTCTCTTGTTTCCGACTAGATGAAATATTCAAAGTATATTTGCTGATATGTCTTATATATTTAGGTGTAAGAGATTTAAAAGTCGTCACAGTTGTACAACTTTAAATAGAAATGGTAAACTGTGTTTGAAAACTAACAGGGACTATATTTTTGGTGGAATGGTGGCGTATGAAAGTATCTTATTTTCTGCCTCTCAAAATTATTATAGGACATTGAATTTAGTTATAATTTTTAGGCAATCAAAGACTAGACGAAATTTTAAATGTAAGTTGAACTTATAATAAGAGACTAAAGTTTCAAAATAAATCAAATAAATAAGATTTTTCACACATACTAGAACTACGTTGGCTTTTAAATGCTTCAAATTTAAGTACAGATTTGAGCCAAAAATCCGTAAAAAGTGCTATGATATCTCTTAGTAAACGATCAAAACTTTTAGTTTTTTGTATCATTTTGTACCTTTATGTTACAACTTGACTATATTTGAAAATGAGAGAAAATAAAATATAGGAAGCATGTAAAAATAACTAATATATCCTAAAAATTTAAGAAAATAGAGGAAATTCGGATTAGCAAATATCCATTTTATTTGAATTATCTTTGTCAATTTGGTAATATCATATTTTATGCCCTATATGGTTGTATCTTTTTATGCAAATGAAAATCATTCAATTTTTTTTCATTACAGTCAAGTAGGGATCTCATAATTGGAAACAGTATTTTCAGGAAAAAGGCAATGACCTTAATCTGACCTTGCCTCTAATATAAAACGGTCAAATTTAATCTCACTAATACCATCATTTAGTGATATTGTCCTCTTGATTCTGTAAAAATTTGAATGATTTAATGAATGAATTTAATAGCTACCCATTTTATACGGTATAAACTGGGTTGGGGCAGTTTACGCTTTATAAACCGCGAAGCGGTTTATAAAAAAGCGTAAACTGTTTCAACCCAGTTTATACCGTATAAAATGGGTAGCTATTAAATTCATTGCTTATAATTTAATTATCATTCAATTGATGTAAGAAAAAAAGACGATTGTTCCAACAAAATGACTTCAATTTGTACAAAATTTGAATGTAACATCAGGCGGATTAATACGTTTTTGACGCAAGTCATTGTGACGTAGGCAACCCATTTTGTACAATATAAAATAATTTTTTATCCAATCAAATACAGCGTTACAACCAGAATTAAATTATTTTTAAATACAAAAAATGTTAGAAGAATCCTAACTTAAATACGTGCCTTTCTAAAGAGAAAATTATTGAGGAAGTACATCACAATTCAATTCGTAATGATTTACTAAATTTTGAATATTGATTGTTTCAATTTCTTTAACTAATATTAGTGAGGACCTTCTTATTTGTCGAATAACTAAAGAAAGGGCCCTGTTAGGTATAATGGCATCAAATTTGTTATATTTCTTTACATAGTTTTCTGCAATACAGATCTTTTAATATACATGTTTTATGTTCAGTACTTAAAGGGGCATGGACACAGTTTCAACTAAATCTTTTAAACCAATTTTATTGCTTACTATTCCTTTCTTAGGCATCATCTAATGATCAGCAAAAATTTGATCATCATTTATTGATTAACAAACAAGATACAGAACTTAAATTTCTTCAAAATATAAAC
>NW_026933417.1:0-5640 GCF_032062105.1 Saccostrea cuccullata
TGTGGAATAAAAATAAAAGAAAGAGAGGATTATTATGCACATAATATGAAATATTCAAATTACAGGAAGTGAATGGACAACTATAGCATATAGCATACATGTAGGCGTCAGATGCAAAGTGGTGGGAGGGATTAATCAACAAAATACATTCTAAAATGGGGGGGGGGGGCTATAAGCGTATATTATGTCTATCTTGGGAAAAGGGGGCAGGGTTTACCCTATGCCTATGTATAGAGTAGAATTGTAAAATTATACAAGACAAAATACTAGTATTCAATATATATTGATGTAAATGGAAAATTATAGGCCGGAAATTCAACAAGAGGCCCAGGGGCCACATCGCTCACCTGAGCAACTGGCTCGGTAAATGCAAAAATTAGTTCAGTATTGAAAAGATTAAATGTATTATAAAAATGGGGAGGGGGGGGGGGTATTCAAAAAATTTAAAAGTAGTATAAACGGTCTAGATAGACGGGTCAACTGAGTGCACTTTTTATGCAAATGAGGTTCAAAAGGGAGGATTCTGATTGGTGATGGGGATAAATGGGTCAACTGAGTACAGTGCTAACCCAAACCCCCCTACCCCCCTAACCCTAACCCTAACCCCTCTAACCCTACCCCCCTAGCCCTAACCCTAACCCCCTAACCCTAGCCCCTAACCCTAACCCAAACTAAACCTAACCCTAACCCCCTAACTAACCCTAACCCCCTAACCCTAACTAACCCAAACCCCCCTACCCTATCCCTAACCCCCTTAGCCCTTAACCCTACCCCCTAACCTATCCCCTAAATACGGAGTTGTTTACACTGTGTTTACATTGGTACGTTGGTACTACGTTTTGTTTATGCTAGCTGCACAGGTAAATGCGCCGTGTGCAAAACATTTCAAGAATGTGATTATGACGTCACGCTTCACAGGCTAGACAGCCTAACCAGTTCAAACTGGATTTTTACTGAAAACAAAAAAACCCTTTTTTTACAAAACAATAACATATAATTTAATTTTATTTGTATTCTCGCCTCTCATTGGTTATTACCAAAAAGGAACGCATAACATTTTGTATAATCTGGTTTGGTATGGGGACACACCCCCTTGACGACCAGCTTAATCATCATATCCATGCAATCCCCTCATTTCCAGCCCCGGAACCCATGGAAAATTCCAGATTTAATAAATGTACCTTCAACTTTAATCAATTACTCGTTCTTACCTCATGTAAACAAACATCATGGCTGCTGATCTATGAATCAGTCATTACCTCCCCTCGCTTCAAATCACTTCCGTTACTACGGTTGTATTATTGCGCGGTAAATTTGAACTTATAAAAAGCAACACAATTTTACATCAAAAGTTGTTTAATTATTTTAAAATTAAATTATAAGGAATGACTTTAATTTTGGCCATATTATCGAGTATAATCGGGTTTTGGGTCAGTTTACGTTTTTTTATAATCCGTTTCCCGGGATTATAAAGCGTAAACTGCCCCAAAACCCAAATTATACTGATAATATCCAAGAATTAAAGCATTCCTTAAATAACACACATGGTTTATATACCTTTACTGTAAGGGCCCTGTGCATCAATACGTTTTACCTACGTTTTTTATATACCTGTTTGCATCCTCTATAAAGTGCCGTGTGCAAAACATTAGAGGTCGTGTGCAAAAGAAATATACCTTTTACCTGTGTTTTCTTATATACCTGTTTGCATCCTCTATAAAGTGCCGTGGCAAAAATACATAAAACATGCATTGTGACGTCATTACTGTATAAATACAATATGATTATGACGTCACACTTTTTCATTTACAGTCTAGACAGCCTATTAGAGCCTAACCGGTTTGAATTTTTTTTTTTTACTGAAAGACAATAACAAATAACACACAATACAAAAAACATGTGTGTGTTATGTCTGTCAAGTTATTACACCAGGTCACTTTTTTAAAAAACTTAGAATTTCTTTTTAAATTTTTTAAACTTTTTTTTTTAAAAAAACTTATAAATTTTTTTAAACTTTTTTAAAATAACTTTATTTTTTTTTTCTTATTAATTTTTTTTTTTGGTAAACTCCCCTTATAGTTTTTAAGAAATAAAAAAAAAAATCATGTAATACTACATCAGTGTTATGTTATTGTATGACTTACTTTTATACAGTCGGGTTCGGGGTTTCGGGCGGCCATGGCCAATTTTCGGCAGGTTTTTACCCCAGTGAAAAAGGCTTGTAATCCACAGTGTAGGTCGTTTAAAGTTGTTTCACATTGTTTATGATTGTGATTTGTTATCGCTCACCTATATGTTTAATGTCAGCTATGCTAAATAATCCATTTCTGTGTAATTTGAAGAATGTTTTGACATGTGGTTAAAGTATGGCGTGCTATTCATGTTATCATTTAAATGATCCTAAATAAATCGGCAGTGTCTAACACGACCGTCGTGCACTTACCTTTTCAACGGTTATTCGCACGACCGTCGTGTACAAAATTTTTTCAGTGGCTGTTTGCACGACCGTCGTGTATATTAATTTTTCAGTGACTATTTGCACGACCATCGTGTTTTTTGTTATAATATTTATCAGCTGGGCACGACCATTATATATATTTATTCATACCTTCACTTATTATGGCATTCGTTTTTGTCCCCAGTTAAGTTCGGAACGCATAATTAAAGTACAAAAAGACATTTTGGCAAGAAAACATCGCAAAAACTTTTTTTCGTGATATTAATTTATATAATTAATTGACATTTGGGTCCAATGGGCAGGTCGTTGTATTGTAAATTTGTTTCTATTAGAACTACCCTTGTATTTGTATTTAATTAATAAAATAGTTGCTTACCACGCGGATCAGGAATTGAAGTTGGGGGGGGCTCCAAAAGTGGCAAGGGGTCGGGGGGCCCCCTTGAGGCCCCCAGTGTGCCAGAGCAAAGCCCTGGTGGGGGCCCAGGTGGCAAAGCCCCCGGAAGCTCCTGGATTCTAAAATTTTGTGGGGTAAAAATGAGGTCTACCAAGAAACATATTTACATTTTCTCGAAACTGTGATTTACGTAAATTTTGACAATTTTAGGGGGCGCGCCGGGTGCCCCCCCCTTAAATCTGCCACTGCTTACTATTTTGGTGGGTCTGGGTTTACCCTATCCACCAGAGCAAGGACGCATTTAAAAGCATTTGAAGTATTGATTTCTTAATACACTTTTTAACCAAAAAAAAAATTGTCATAAAACCTTACTTACCTTAGTTTTATAGTGTTATACACATGAAATTTCAAATTAAACAATAATCATGATAATGATATTTAAATGTTAATATAGTTCCCTAAATACACTATTTATTAATAAAAATCACCAAGTTTATGTAAAATGTAGTAAATATTGACGTGTGTATCTAAACGATGATAAACTGTTGATATTTAAGACCACTGGTGCTTAGACCGCGGTTTCCATGGTTACGATCCATTTTTTGGAAGTGCATATTATTAAATCATAAGTTAGAGGGAAAACATATATTTATATTGAGTTAATAATTTTTTTTAAAGTGATATATTTAAATATAACGTGAGATGTTTCGCGCTGAAATCGGCATGAAAACGGGCGCGAACCATCTTAGTGGAAAAAAAATAGCCCAAAAAATCCCGGATTCGTGTAATATATTTATCCCGCTTCAGACAAATTTGTCGATTACTGATTGGATAAAAAAGCTCAATTGTAGCTCTCCGAAAAAATATATTGATAGACCGGAGAGCTACAGTGCCACCCATTGAAAAAACTGTATATTTATTGCGCACAAAAAAGTGCGCTGGGTTCTCGATTTATTTCTCCATGTTTCTAAAAAGTAATCTCAAAATATTACTAACCGTGTGTTCCTAACATATTCTTCTCTGTTTCCACAACCAAACATTCCTCATAATTGTTGTTAAAAGTCCTCCTACCGTGATATTGTAATATCAACATTTCGATTATTATACCGCCCTTTTTGGTTTCAAAATAAACGGTCCAGTTCGTTAGATGTCAACTTCGAGAAAACTTGATTGAGGATAAAGGAATTTTTTGGGAAAACGTTCCTTTTTTTGCAATTGAGGTAAGAATTTGGAAGAATTATTCAAGAACCAGGCATTTTTGTGTGCGCAATAAATATACAGTTTTTTCAATGGGTGGGACTGTAGTCTCCGGTCTATCAAAATTTTTTTGGAGAGAAATTTAGCTAGGATAAAAGCTAATCACGTGACGCCCTGAAATTTTCCGTATTAAATCTCCGTCCAGGCGTAATATGAAAATCGGGCATGCGATTCCGTTCGAAACGTTGTTATTGTAAATAAAAATGGCGGCTAAGAAACGGTTAAACGTAGGTAGTTCAGTTAAATTTCTTGTTACCGTAACGATATTTTATGTTGATTGTTATTGGATAAAAACTAATATTTTCATAATATGCACAAATATTTTTTTTATATTGAAAAAGGTTTTCAGCGGGATAAAATTTGTTACACAGTGTTGTACCTAAACGGATTCATACAGGGTGTGAAATGGAAATCCGTATTGGGACTCGGCTGCCTCGCCCAATACGGATTTCCATTTTACACCCTGTTTGAAACCGTTTGACTACTGATGTGTAACTAATAGTATACAATAGCTATTATCGTCGTGTGCATATCTTGGCAATGTGCGATTGCTATTTGCACGACGGTCGTGTAAATAGATTTTTTCTTACGTATGTCACGACGGTCATGTAAAAGATTTTTGTCTTACGTATGTGCACGCGGTCGTGTAAATATTCAACAATTTGCATTAGCTATTCGCACGACGGTCGTGTAAATGACTTTATTCACTATGCGCCACGGTCGTGTATATATCATCGGAAAAAAATCTGTCTTAAAAAAAGGTTAATTATGTATCACTGAATTGTATGATTTTTTTAGGATCAGTGAGATGTTTTTCACTGGATTATTTAATTGATAGACTTATTGGGCATATATTTGGATATCTCTGGGAAGTTTTCTTTGTTTTGTTTACATTTATGAAAGGGCATCTTTGCATTTAATCTTTATGTGCTGTTTTAATGTCAATACTTTTTTATCCTCATTTCATGTGATTTACACTTGTACATGTATAACCTGCATGTAACTCAGAGTGTATTTAATATTTCTATGATGGGTCATTCTATGATTGAATTTAAATCAGAAAAATGTTCTCTAAATTTTGGTAAAATACATGGTATCTTTTACATTTCTGTCCCTTTTGACTGTAAATTATTGCTTTACTTACATTGTAAAATGAGGTTAATTGTGTATCACTGAATTGTTATTTTTTTCGGTCAGCTGAGATGTTATTTCACTGGATTATTTAATTGATAGACTTATTGGGCATATATTTGGATATCTCTGGTAAGTTTGTTTTGTTTTGTTTACATTTATGAAGGTCATCTTTGCATTTAAGGTTTTACAACACACCTACCCCAAAAAATTCCTGTCGTTTAATTTTCGTTATTTTTTTTATTTAGTACATGACTATATCTACTGCATTATGCATATTTTGGACAAAATCGTTCGAGTGGGTTTTTGGGCAGGAACTTAAAAATTACCGCCCTTTTGTTGTTTACAAGGAGAGAAAATTTTTAATCAATGAATACTTAAACCTTGATTTTTAAAAAAA